>NC_057804.1:186762545-186787504 GCF_018294505.1 Triticum aestivum
CTGCTCGCGCGAGACTTCGTCGGCGGTGACGACAACCTCTGTGCCCAGCTTCACGCATTGCACGGGTGCTTCATCAACCCCAGCGTCGCCACTCCCTCCGATGGTGCACTTAGCGGCATCCTCATACACTTCAGACGGCGGTGACCACTCTGGACCAGGGGTGTGGCCACCTATTATGGCCAGCGGCTTGGGCGCGCCATTAATATGGAGCAGCGGGAGTGAGGTGGGCGGTGGTCAAAGGTTGTCTCACCTCCTGGTGAGCCTGCGCGGCGGACTTCTGGCATGCCTACCATCATTTAACACAGCTACTAGCACGCATCCTGGTAACACTGTGCAACGAAAATGCCTCCCGTCAATTCACACGCCTGCACGCATGCCTCCCAGTCTGCCTGCGCGACAGACTGCTCGCATGCATCCCGTCAACTCACGCTTGCTCGCATGGCACACGGGGCGCGTGGCGGCATGTATATTGTTTTTCTTTTTTGATAATTAAGTCTACCACTTTATTGCTTAACCGAAGCATGGCACGTATACATTGTTGGTCTAACGCACATGTTCCGAATAAAGAATATATATGCGATATTGGTTGCCAATTATTAACAATCTCCCGTTTGTAAGAATATTATATCAAAAATTGTCTTAAATTTGACCGAAAAATACAATATCACAGTCTACTGGTGTCCCTATGACACCACGATAAGTTTCATGAATTTCAACTAAGTTTTGAATTTATTGGATTTTACAAATCAATATTCTCAATGTTTTGAAATCTCTTGCATGGGTAAACATGCACCCCGGGACACACATATGATTTTGCTATCCATTTTGGTGCACATGTAGCTCAAATTTGTTTTTTGCACATTAAATCCCTAGGAAATCAATCAATGTATAAAAACGGTCGAATGATCTATGTTTTTTTAAAAAATTTAACACGACACTCCTTTGGGTCACATAGTTCACTATAGATAAAGTTTTACCTTCCTCAGAGTGGCGGTGCTGGTGCGGGATGTGTGTGTCTGTGGGTGTGGGGGGTAGTACACTATGATTCATGAGCCTTCGTGTGGGATTTTAATCATTTTGTGAGTCATATATGCCACATCAAAGTCGTGAATTGGTTATTTAAAACATTACACTACCCTTCCATACATACATGTTCGGGCCACATACAACAACAACAACAACAACAACAACAACAACAACAAAGCCTTTAGTCCCAAACAAGTTGGGGTAGGAAGAGGTGAAACCCATAAGATCTCGCAACCAACTCATGGCTCTGGCACATGGATAGCAAGCTTCCACGCACCCCTGTTCATAGCTAGCTCTTTGTCGATACTCCAATCCTTCAGGTCTCTCTTAACGGACTCTTCCCATGTCAAATTCGGTCGACCCCGCCCTCTCTTGACATTCTCCGCACGCTTTAGCCGTCCGCTATGCACTGGAGCTTCTGGAGGCCTGCGCTGAATATGCCCAAACCATCTCAGACGATGTTGGACAAGCTTCTCCTCAATTGGTGCTACCCCAACTCTATCTCGTATATCATCATTCCGGACTCGATCCTTCCTTGTGTGGCCACACATCCATCTCAACATACACATCTCCGCCACACCTAACTGTTGAACATGTCGCCTTTTAGTCGGCCAACACTCCGTGCCATACAACATTGCGGGTCGAACCGCCGTCCTGTAGAACTTGCCTTTTAGCTTTTGTGGCACTCTCTTGTCACAAAGAATGTCAGAAGCTTGGCGCCACTTCATCCATCCGGCTTTGATTCGATGGTTCACATCTTCATCAATACCCCCATCCTTCTGCAACATTGACCCCAAATACCGAAAGGTGTCCTTCCGAGGTACCACCTGGCCATCAAGGCTAACCTCCTCCTCCTCACACCTAGTAGTACTGAAACCGCACATCATGTACTCGGTTTTAGTTCTACTAAGCCTAAACCCTTTCGATTCCAAGGTTTGTCTCCATAACTCTAACTTCCTATTTACCCTCGTCCGACTATCGTCAACTAGCACCACATCATCCGCAAAAGAGCATACACCATGGGATATCTCCTTGTATATCCCTTGTGACCTCATCCATCACCAATGCAAAAAGATAAGGGCTCAAAGCTGACCCCTGATGCAGTCCTATCTTAATCGGGAAGTCATCGGTGTCGACATCACTTGTTCGAACACTTGTCACAACATTATCGTACATGTCCTTGATGAGGGTAATGTACTTTGCTGGAACTTTGTGTTTCTTCAAGGCCCACCACATGACATTCCACGGTATCTTATCATAGGCCTTCTCCAAGTCAATGAACACCATATGTAAGTCCTTCTTTTGCTCCCTATATCTCTCCATAAGTTGTCGTACCAAGAAAATGGCTTCCATGGTCGACCTCCCAGGCATGAAACCAAACTGATTTTTGGTCACGCTTGTCATTCTTCTTAAGCGGTGCTCAATGACTCTCTCCCATAGCTTCATTGTATGGCTCATCAGCTTAATTCCACGGTAATTAGTACAACTCTGAACATCCCCCTTGTTCTTGAAGATTGGTACTAATATACTCCGTCTCCATTCTTCTGGCATCTTGTTTGCCCAAAAAATGAGGTTGAAAAGCTTGGTTAGCCATACTATCGCTATGTCCCCGAGGCCTTTCCACATCTCAATGGGGATACAATCAGGGCCCATCGCCTTGCCTCCTTTCATCCTTTTTAAAGCCTCCTTCACCTCAGACTCCTGGATGCGCCGCACAAAACGCATGCTGGTCTCATCAAAGGAGTCATCCAGTTCAATGGTCACCAAGAGTTGGCCTGCTCCGTCCTTGATGCATTTGACTTGGCCAATAACCCTCGTCTTCCTATCCCGGATCTTAGCCATCTTATAGATGTCCCTTTCACCTTCCTTCGTGACTAACCGTTGGTAGAGGTCCTCATATGCCCGACCCCTTGCTTCAACAACAGCTCGCTTTGCGGCCTTCTTCGCCATCTTGTACTTCTCTATGTTGTCTGCACTCCTATCCAGGTATAGGCATCTGAAGCAATCTTTCTTCTCTTTAATCGCCTTCTGGACATCATCATTCCACCACCAGGGAACCTTATCTTCGCTTCTCCTTCCCCTGGACACTCCAAACTCCTTCGAGGCCACCTTGCGAATGCAAGTCGCCATCTTCATCCACACATTGTCCGCATCCCCTCCTTCCTCCCAAGGGCCCTCCTTAACTACACTCTCCTTGAACACCTGGGCTACCTCCCCCTTGAGCTTCCACCACTTTGTTCTAGCGACTTTGGCACGCTTATCCCGCTGGACACGAATCCGAAAGCGGAAGTCAGCAACCACCAGCTTATGCTGGGGTACAACACTCTCTCCATGTATCACCTTACAATCTAGGCACGCACGCCTATCTTCTCTTTTCGAGAGGATGAAATCAATCTGGCTAGAGTGTTGGCCACTACTAAAAGTCACCAGATGTGATTCTGTCTTTCTAAAGAGGGTGTTAGCTACAATTATGTTGTAGGCTAGACCAAAGCTTAAGACATCTTCTCCTTCTTGATTCCTGATGCCATAGCCAAAGCCCCCATGCACCCCTTCAAAACCTGTGTTAGATGTACCCACGTGGCCATTGAGGTCTCCTCCTATGAAGAGCTTCTCACCAATCGGTACACTCCTAACCATGTCTTCCAAGCCTTCCTAGAACTCCCTCTTGGTGTTCTCATTGTGGCCTACTTGCGGGGCATACGCGCTGATAACATTGAGAACCAAGTCCTCAACTACCAGCTTGACCAGGATAATCCGGTCCCCACGTCTCTTGACGTCTACCACTCCATACTTGAGGCTCTTGTTGATCAAGATGCCTACGCCATTTCTGTTTGCAACCGTCCCCGAGTACCACAGCTTGAAGCCGGTATCCTCCACCTCCTTCGCCTTCTGTCCTCTCCATTTGGTTTCTTGGACGCAAAGGATATCAACACCTCTCCTCACCACTGCATCAACTAGCTCCCGAAGCTTCCCTGTCAGAGACCCTATGTTCCAGCTACCTAAGTGAATCCTCCTAGGCTCGGCTAGCTTCCTTACCCTTCGCACTCGTCGAGTCAAATGCGAAGACCCTTGCTCATTTTCCACTACATCCGGGCGCCGAGGTAGCGCGCCACTTAGGATGCGACGACACGATCCTCGCTCACTTGCCACCGTATCCGGATCAAGATACGGTGCGCCACTTGAGGGGTGATGGCCCGGCCCTTGCCCATTTTCCACCACACCCGGGTTCCGATGTGGCGCGTCGCTGAGAGGGTTACGCCCCAACGAAAATCTTTTGGGTTTCATCTCCATAAGAGGGGCTGAGTTTTTATGTTGGCTCGCCAAGCCTATCACAACCCTCCTCCTTTACCCGGGCTTAGGACCGGCTATGTTGAGACAACATAGGCTTCGGGCCACATGCATATATATATTGGTGGTCCTCTCGGACACTCCCTCATGTGGTTATCAGCGATGTGCCCATTCGTTAGCCCTCAAAGGTTTTTAGTTTCCACCAACAACGAGAGGCATTTGACCAAATTTGGATTCATCTTGGCATGTGTGTAATAGTGTGGATCATGGTGGATCATGGTGAGATTCCATATCAAAGTTCAAGCACATGCATACACATGAGTCCCTCCCACCGGCTCGAAATGAGGGGGCCACGCATCGTGAACCTCTGTGCAGTGCGTTTCCGGTTTGCGAAGCATGTGCCACATCAAAGTTGTGCATTGGGTATTCAAATATCACACAGCACACCTCTTTTGGGCACATGCACACGGTAGTTGTCCTATGACACTCACTCGCGCATGACTCTCTTTGTGGGCCCGTGAGGTCATCGTCGATTAGTTGAACCTACATCAAGAAATAGATTAATTTGACCAACAAGGATGGTTCTTTTTTGGTTTGTGTTACGTATATGCACGGTAGGAGTATGTAGTACATGTCAAAGAGGGGGGCAACATGTATACTATATATGTGCCACAACCTCGCTCCATGCGGGGATATTCCGGTCCCCGAGGCAGGTGTCACATCAAAGTTGTGCATTGGTATTCAAACATCATGCAACACCATGCATGCACTGGTTGCCCTATAGGAACTCAGCCGCGTGCGGCGCTTCCATCTGTGGGCCCGTGAGGTTGTCTGCCATCACATTGACCCAATGAGAGATAGAGGCTAATTTGACCATCAAGGAATGATTCTTTTTGGTTTGTTCTATAGTAGGATTATATATATATACCATGTGTCAAATGGGAGGGGTAGCACATACCATGCATCATGAACCTCGCTCTCTATGGGGACTTTTCGGTTTCCGAGGTATATAGGTGCCACATCAAAGTTGTGGATTGCGTATTCAAACATCACACAAACATCTCTTTAGGCCACATGCAGAAGGTGATTGTCCTATATAGGACGCTCACTCGCGTGCAGCGTATGCTTCACTCCTATTGGCCCGCAAGGTCGTCACCCATCACTTTGACCCAACGAGAGAGGTATAGTTTGACGAACAAGGATGATTAAATCTTTTAGTAGGAATGTGTTACGATAGGAGTATATAGTACGTGTAGAAGGGGGGATGGTACCAGCATATACCAGGTGTCACCAACCTCACTCTGCATGGGGACTTTACGGATTTCGAGGTAGATGCACCACATCAAAGATGTGCATTAGGTATTCAAAACATCACAACCACACACCTCTCCATATATATGTTTGTCACACATGCAAGTGATGGTGGTTATCCGCTGGCACTCACTCACGCGGTTATCGGCGATGCTTCCATCAGTGGGCCTGCTTGGTCCATCACTTTCACCAACAGCGAGAGAGGTTAATTACTTTGACTTAGGAGGGTATTAATTTTTTTTGGCTCATGGGTATAGGTCATGATGCGAGATTACTTAATTAATACCGCATGTGTTCACATGAATCCATCCCGTTGGATCGAAGTGGGGGGCGAGCACATGACACGTCATGAACCTCTTGCTCTGTGTGTGGACTGTGCGATTTTCAACATGCACCACATCAATGTTGGGCATTGGGTATTCTACTCATATTCAAGCATCATGCACCTCCATAAATATGTTTGGGACACATGCATGCAATGGTTGTCTTTGGACACTCTCACTCGCTCCATTATTGGCGGCAAGCCTATATATTCATGGGCCCGCATGGACGTCCACCATTTTGACCGGTGCGAGAAAGGTTACTGATACGTCTCCGTCGTATCTATAATTTTTGATTGTTCCATGCCAGTATTATTCAACTTTCATATACTTTTGGCAACTTTTTATATTATTTTTGGGACTAACATATTGATCCAGTGCCCAGTGCTCGTTCCTGTTTGTTGCATGTTTTATGTTTCGCAGAAACCCAATATCAAACGGAGTCCAAACGGGATAAAAACGGACGGAGAATTATTTTGGAATATTTATGATTTTTGGGAAGTAAAATCAACGCAAGACGGTGCCCGAGGGGGGCAGGAGACATGGGCGCGCCCCAGGGAGGCAGGCACTCCCTGGACTCTCCTGGGCACCCCGTAAGGCGGTTGATGCCATTATTTTGCCGAAAGAAAGCTAATTTTATGAGAAAATCTAGGTGAAAGATTCACCCCAATCGGAGTTACGGATCTCCGGACATAAAAGAAACAATGAAGGGGCAGAATCTGGGAACACAGAAACAGAGAGAGGCAGCGAGATAGATCCAATCTCGGAGGGGCTCTCGCCCCTCCGAAGCCATGGGAGCCAAGGGCCAGAGGGTAAACCCTTCTCCCATCTAGGGAGAAGGTCAAGGAAGAAGAAGAATAAGGGGGGCTCTCTCCCCCTTGCTTCCGGTGGTGCCGGAACGCCGCCGGGGGCCATCATCATCACCGCGATCTTCACCAACACCTCTACCATCTTCACCAACGTCTCCATCACCTTCCCCCATCTATATTCAACGTTCTACTCTCCCGCAACCCGCTGTACCCTCTACTTGAACATGGTGCTTTATGCTTCATATTATTATCCAATGATGTGTTGCCATCCTATGATGTCTGAGTAGATTTTCGTTGTCCTATCGGTGATTGATGAATTGCTATGATTGGTTCGAGTTGCATGTTTTCTTATTGGTCCTGTCCTATGGTGCTCTCCGTGTCGCGCAAGCGTGAGGGATCACCGCTGTAGGGTTTGCAATATGTTCATGATTTGCTTATGGTGGGTGGCGTGAGTGATAGAAGCACATACCCGAGTAAGTAGGTTGTTTGCCTATGGGATAAAGGGGACTTGATACTTTAATGCTATGGTTGGGTTTTACCTTAATGATCTTTAGTAGTTGCGGATGCTTGCTAGAGTTCCAATCATAAGTGCATATGATCCAAGAAGAGAAAGTATGTTAGCTTATGCCTCTCCCTCAAATAAAATTGCAATAGTGATTATCGGTCTAGTAAAGTAGTCAATTGCATAAGGACAATTTCACAACTCCTACCACCACTTTTCCACACTCGCTATATTTACTTTATTGCTTCTTTATCTAAACAGCCCCTACTTTTTATTTAAGTGTTCTTTATTATCTTGCAAACCTATCCTATCACACCTACAAAGTACTTCTAGTTTCATACTTGTTCTAGGCTAAGCGTGCGTAGAGTCATATCAGTGGCAGATAGGACTTGAGAGAATATTTGTTCTACCTTTAGCTCCTCGTTGGGTTCGACACTCTTATTTATCGAAAGAGGCTACAATTGATCCCGTATACTTGCGGGTTATCAAGACCTTTTTCTGGCACCATCGTCGGGGAGTCATAGTGTGGGGTGAATATTCTCGTGTGTGCGTGTCTGCTTTATCACTAAGTAATTTTTATTTGCTGTTCTAACTTGTTCTCTATCTTTAGTTATGGATATGGAACACGAAATACCAAAAAATTTAGGTGTACTTGCTACTCATGGAGATGGGGAACCTCCTAAAACCCTCGATGCTCGTTATGTTCAAGATATTATGTACTACTTTGATAATCCTAAGAAAACCCCATTCAATTATGTTATGGGAGACACGTTGGATCAATGTGAATACTTTAGGCATTATCGCTTGACACAAAAAGGGAAACTTTTATGGGATCAAATTCATATATTACGTTGGTATGCTCGTCAACTATGCTTGATACATGGTTATACTTGTTGCTCTAGGATGAAGGCTCCACACCTTCCCTTTTCATGCAAATTCAATGATAATAAAACCTTAGCTTCTTATGCTAATGGTGTATATGATTACTATGATGTGGAACAAATAGAAGAATTTGTTGCTTTTATGGGTGCTTATGAGATTGAATCTATATTTAAAGAGTTTGATGATTTTGATTATTCAGTTTATAGACCTGAAATTTTGCTATACTTAAATATTGTTATAATAATTATGAATACAATTACAATATTGATGCATTTATTGAGGAAGTCTCCGCTGTCCAAGAAGAGACTAATATTTTGCAGGAGCGTATGGAAGAAGGAATTGATGAAACTGTGAGCTCATTGGATGAAAAAGATGATGAGGAGAGCGAAGAACAAAAGGAGGAAGAGCGGACTAGCTACCCATGCCCACCTTCTAATGAGAGTAACTCTTCAACTCATACATTGTTTAATTTCCCTTCGTGCTTACCGGAGGATGATTGCTATGATGATTGTCATGATCCCGTTGATTCTCTTGAAATATCCCTTTTTCTGATGCTTGCTATGCTTGTGGCCAAGATGCCAATACGAATTATGCTTATGGAGATGAACTTGCTATAGTTCCTTATGTTAAACATGAAATTGTTGCTATTGCACCCACGCATGATAGTCCTATTATCTTTTTGAATTCTCTCGACTACACTATATCAGAGACGTTTGTGCTTATTAAGGATTACATTCATGGGTTGCCTTTTACTACTACACATGATGATTTTGATAGATATAATATGCATGTGCTTTCTGCTCCTACTTGCAATTATTATGAGAGAGGAACTATATCTCCACCTCTCTATGTTTCCAATATGATAGAATTGCAAGAAACTGCTTATACTATGCATTGGCCTTTACTTGGTGTGCATGAATTGTTCTTTTATGACATACCGATGCATAGGAAGAGAGTTAGACTTCATCATTGCTTGATATATGTTACTTTGTGCTCACTACTAAATCACAAATCATTGTTAATTGAAATTGGCTTTGATATACCTTGGGATCCGGGTGGATTCATTACTTGAGCACTTTATGCCTAGCTTAATGGCTTTAAAGAAAGCGCTGCCAGGGAGACAACCCAGAAGTTTTAGAGTGTCTTTTATTTCTGTTGAGTGCTTTTATATAGTTTAAAAACAAAAAAATAGGGGAACCTAAAACTTTTCAAAAAGGAAAGTGAAAGTGAGAAAGACAAGCATTGTTGAAGTGGGAGCTAGCCTTGAACTTTGTTCATGCTCACAGAAACTTTATGAATCTTGATTACAGAAACTTTTCATCAAAAATAATTATCCCCTTGTACAATTCCATTGTATAATAAAAATAATGTGCCAAGGTTTGCCTTTAGGATGTTTACAATGCTTGTTGGTTTGTACGGTGTAGGACAGAAACTTTGGCTGTAGTGCGTGATTTTACATTTTTAACTGGAAAGTCAAATGGTTCTGATTCTTTTTTCACTGTCTTGATGTACAACTTGTTTATTTTCTTAATTTTGGTAGAATTTTTGGGGTACCAGAAGTATGGTGAATGTTCAGATTGCTACAGACTGTTTTGTTTTTGACAGATTCTGTTTTTGATGCATAGTTTACTTGTTTTGATGAAACTATCAATTTCTATCAGTGGATTAAGCCATGAAAAAGTTATATTACAATAGACACAATGCAAAAACAAAATATGAATAGGTTTGCAACAGTACTTAGAGTAGTGATTTGCATTATTATACTGACGGATCTTACCGAGTTTTATGTTGAAGTTTTGTGTGGATGAAGTGTTTGATCGACGAGGTTTCGATATGAGGAAAAGGAAGAGAGGCAAGAGCTCAAGCTTGGGGATTCCCAAGGCACCCCAAGTAAATATTCAAGGAGACTCAAGCGTCTAAGCTTGGGGATGCCCCGGAAGGCATCCCCTCTTTCTTCAACAAGTATCGGTATGTTTTCGGATTCGTTTCGTTCATGCGATATGTGCAAGTCTTGGAGCGTCTTTTGCATTTAGTATTCACTTCTCTTTTATGCACCATGCTGGTATGAGATAGTCCTTGGTTGATTTATAGAATGCTCATTGCACTTCACTTAAATCTTTTGAGTATGGCTTTATAGAATGCTTCATGTGCTTCAATTATATCATTTGAAGTTTGGATTGCCTATTTCTCTTCACATAGAAAACCGCCATTTGTAGAATGCTCTTTTGCTTCACTTATATTTGTTAGAGCATGGGCATATATTTTGTAGAAATAATTAAACTCTCTTGCTTCACTTATATATATTTAGAGAGATGACAGGAATTGGTCATTCACATGGTTAGTCATAAAATCTTACATAAACTTGTAGATCGCTGAATATGATATGTTTGATTCCTTGCAATAGTTTTGTGATATAGAGGTGATAATATGTGGGAGGTACTAGTAGATGGTTGTGTTTAGTAAGGATGTTGGTGTTAAGGTTTTTGATCCCCGAAGCATGCACGTATGGTCTACTAACTATGTAACCAAATTGGCGCGCATTGTATTTTGATTGTTTATCTTTGCGTGAAGGTCGGGGGCGCGCGATGGTTAACTCCTACCAACCTCCCCCCCTAGGAGCATGCGCACAAAACTTTGTTTCAATGGCTAATAAATTTTTGCAATAAGTATGTGAGTTCTTTATGACTAATGTTGAGTCCACGGATTATACGCACTCTCACCCTTCCATCATTGCTAGCCTCTTTGGTACCGTGCATTCCCTTTCTCACCTTGAGAGTTGGTGCAAACTTCGCCGGTGCATCCAAACCCCGTGATACGATACACTCTATCACACATAAGCATCCTTATATCTTCCTCAAAACAGCCACCATACCTACCTATCATGGCATTCCCATAGCCATTCCGAGATATATTGCCATGCAACTTCCATCATCATCATATACATGGCTTCAGCATTCATTGTCATATTGCTTTGCATGATCGTAAGATAGCTATCGTGATGTTTTCATGGCTTGTCCCTTTTTTGATGTCATTGCTATGCTAGATCATTGCACATCCTGGTACACCGCCGGAAGCATTCATATAGAGTCATATCTTTGTTCTAATATCGAGTTGTAATATTGAGTTGTAAGTAAATAAAAGTTTGATGATCATCATTATAGAGCATTGCCCCATGAAAAAGAAAAGAAAATAAAAAGGAAAAAAAGAGAGGCCAAAGAAGCCTAAATAAAAAAAGAGGGCCAAAGAATCCCACCCAAAAAAAGAAAAAGAAAAAGAAAAAAAGAAAAAGAAAAGGGGCAATGTTACTATCCTTTTACCACACTTGTGCTTCAAAGTAGCACCATGTTCTTCATATAGAGAGTCTCCTATGTTATCACTTTCATATACTAGTGGGAATTTTCATTATAGAACTTGGCTTGTATATTCCAACGATGGGCTTCCTCAAATGCCCTAGGTCTTCATGAGCAAGCAAGTTGGATGCACACCCACTTAGTTTTCAGTTTGAGCTTTCATACATTTATAGCTCTAGTGCATCTGTTGCATGGCAATCCCTACTCCTCGCATTGACATCAATTGATGGGCATCTCCATAGCTCGTTGATTAGCCATGTTGATGTGAGACTTTCTCCCTTTTTGTCTTCTCCACATAACCTCCACCATCATATTCTATTCCACCCATAGTGCTATATCCATGGCTCACGCTCATGTATTGCGTGAAGGTTGAAAAAGTTTGAGAATACTAAAGTATGAAATAATTGCTTGGATGACACCGGGATAGGCATGAGGGGTACCTTGTGTTAAGAAAAGGGAGCATACAAGACTATATGATTTTGTAGGGATAACGTTCTGGAAGCATTGATATTTTGAAATACATGATTATTTGTTGGGATTCCCTAAGTATTATTGTTTCTATGTCAAATGATAGACTATTGCTTTGAATCGCTCGTGTCTTAATATTCATGCCATGATTAGACATATGATCAAGATTATGCTAGGTAACATTCCACATCAAAAATTATCTCATTTATCATTTACCTACTCGAGGACGAGCAGGAATTAAGCTTGGGAATGCTGATACGTCTCCGTCGTATCTATAATTTTTGATTGTTCCATGCCAATATTATTCAACATTCATATACTTTTGGCAACTTTTTATATTATTTTTGGGACTAACATATTGATCCAGTGCCCAGTGCCAGTTCCTGTTTGTTGCATGTTTTATGTTTTGCAAAACCCCAATATCAAACGGAGTCCAAACAGGATAAAAACGGACGGAGAATTATTTTGGAATATTTATGATTTTTGGGAAGTAAAATCAACGCGAGACGATGCCCGAGGGGGCCAGGAGACAGGGGCACGCCCCAAGGAGACAGGCGCCCCCTGGACTCTCCTGGGCACTCCGTAAGGAGGTTGATGCCCTTCTTTTGCCGCAAGAAAGCTAATTTTATGAGAAAAAACTGGGCGAAAGATTCACCCCAATCGGAGTTACGGATCTCCGAATATAAAGAAACGGTGAAGGGGCAGAATCTGGGAATGCAGAAACAGAGAGAGGCAGAGAGATAGATCTAATCTCGGAGGGGCTCTCGCCCCTCCCAAGCCATGGGAGCCAAGGACCAGAGGGGAAACCCTTCTCCCATCTAGGGAGAAGGTCAAGGAAGAAGAAGAAGAAGAAGAAGAAGGGGGGCTCTCTCCCCCTTGCTTCCGGTGGCGTCGGAACGCCGCCGGGGGCCATCATCATCACCGCGATCTTCACCAACACCTCCGTCATCTTCACCAACTTCTCGATCACCTTCCCCCATCTATATTCAGCGATCCACTCTCCCGCAACCCGCTGTACCCTCTACTTGAACATGGTGATTTATTCTTCATATTATTATCCAATGATGTGTTGCCATCCTATGATGTCTGAGTAGATTTTCATTGTTCTATCGGTGATTGATGAATTGCTATGATTGGTTTAAGTTGCATGTTTTATTATTGGTGTTGTCCTATGGTGCTCTCCGTGTCGCGCAACCGTGAGGGATCCCCGCTGTAGGGTTTGCAATATGTTCATGATTTTATTATGGTGGGTGGCGTGAGTGACAGAAGCATAGAACCGAGTAAGTAGGTTGTTTGCGTATGGGATAAAGGGGACTTGATACTTTAATGCTATGGTTGGGTTTTACCTTAATGATCTTTAGTAGTTGCGGATGCTTGCTAGAGTTCCAATCATAAGTGCATATGATCCAAGAAGAGAAAGTATGTTAGCTTATGCCTCTCCCTCAAATAAAATTGCAATAGTGATTATCGGTCTAGTAAAGTAGTCAATTACTTAGGGACAATTTCACAACTCCTACCACCACTTTTCCACACTCTATATTTACTTTATTGCTTCTTTATGTAAACAGCCCCTACTTTTTATTTACATGTTCTTTGTTATCTTGCAAACCTATCCTATCACACCTACAAAGTACTTCTAGTTTCATACTTGTTCTAGGTAAAGCGAACACTAAGCGTGCGTAGAGTCGTATCAATGGCAGATAGGACTTGAGAGAATATTTGTTCTACCTTTAGCTCCCCGTTGGATTCGACACTCTTATTTATCAAAAGAGGCTACAATTGATCCCGTATACTTGCGGGTTATCAGTTACCACGGTGGATTCTTCTTCTTTGGTTCTTGTTACCGTATAGTAGGTCTAGGCCTAATTAATTAAGTTTGAGCGCATGTTACGCGTCATGAACCCTCGTTTATTGTGGGGATTTTATGGTTCCAAAGCATGGCGCCACATCAAAATTGCGCATTAGGTATTCAAACACCACACACCACTTCCATCTATATACATATGTTTGGGCCACATGCACAGAGTGGGTTTTGTCTTTAGGCACTCCCTCGCGAGGTTATCGATGACAAAAGCTAGCCCATTTTGCGGGGCCGTGTGGACGTCCATCACTTTGACCAACAACGAGCGAGAGAGGTTATATGACCAAGTTGGACTCTGCTTGGTCCGTGTTACAATACGTCTTGGTGAGATGCCCCCCCCCCCTTACGTGTGTGTGGGGGGGCTACTTTGCACTACCTGCAGCCTCCATGGGGTCGGGGAAGTTCAGTTAATTTTGCGAGGCACATGTGCCACATCAAAGTTGTGAGTGTAGTTAAATATCACACTACACCCTTTTCGTACATATAGTAGGGCCACCTGCGGGTGGTTCGTATGTGGTCTCACCCATCTCGCGCCACAAATCACACATTTGTGGGTCGGCACATGGTCCACCTTTGTCCGGAAGCGAAAGGGGAAGTTTTGACCATGATGGACTCCTATAGGCTTTGTGTTATGGTGGGGTTAGATTTCAGACCTAGCTATTTGGGGGCACACGTTCGTAGCTAGGATTCCCTTACCGCCAACACAAAGTGGGGTTTGTAGGGGGTGGCTGACTAGCAATAATGTGTGGTTTGTGCGACAGGTGCCACATAAAAGTTGTGCATTGGGTATTTGAACATCAAACCACCCTTTTCATACATATATTTGGTCCACATGCAAGTGTGTTCGTCTTCTGACCCTTTCCCATGTTATTCTTTTTGCCAAATTTATAAACAGCTGGTGAGTTGGATGCAACAACCATCTGCGATTGGGGACGCGACAGACACGGTTCGCTCAGACTACCTGTGTGCCATACCCATGCCCCTGTCACCCACATCAGCACGGTAGATTGGCCTCCACGAGGCTTGCCTCCCGCTCTCAAAAATATCTACTACCTCGTAATCTCAAAAATATCTACCGCCTGGAAGGTTTTTATGTTTGATAGCACATGATTAGTATGTGTGGACCGTGTGTGATGTTTGTTACTCCCGCTCTGCTTCAATCCCTTGATTCAAATTTTTAGTAGCCCCGACATTTTACTCCCGCCTCTGCATCCCTCGCAATCTCAAAAATATCTGCTCGCCCTTGATTCAAATTTTCAGTAGCCCCGACATGTTACTCCCGCCTCTGCATCCCTCGCAACCTCAAAAATATTTGCTCGCCCTTGATACAAATTTTCAGTAGCCCCGGCATTTTACTCCCGCCTCTGCATCCCTCGCAATCTCAAAAATACCTGCTCGCCCTTGATCCAAATTTTCAGTAGCCCAACATTTTACTCCCGCCTAGTAAAAATTTCAGTTGTCGTGGTATTTCCTCAAACACCACCTTGGCCCCCCCTCCACACACCCCCAAACCTCAGCTCAAACAGACACACACCACCCCTCCCTTGCTTGAAACCATTGGTAGGTCGCCGCCATCGTCGCCGCCACTTCCATAATAAGCCTTTGCCTGTGTGCCGGGGAGCTCGAGGAGCCAATGGCCCAAAAGAGGTTTATAGTGGCCTCTTCGCCTGACGTCAGCGAGCTAGGTGGCCGCCGAGGTGGCCCAATCGTCCTCCGTGGGCTCTTTATTGAGCCACCGTCACCGGTCGCTTGATCCGCCCGCCGTCGCGCCCCTACGTCGGTCCGAGGACTTCCCCGTCCTCCCTAGGGCCTGGCCGCTTACGAGTTCCTACCTCGGGGTCCGGCAGCGGCGGTGGGGGACATGGGTCTCCGAGATTATGAATTGGGAGACCCACACCCGTCGGTGGCTCGGTAGCTTCCACACGGCCGAGCTTGCGGCCATGGAGTAAGACCGCTGGCAGGTCTGCTACCACGACGCGGTGGGTAGGTTCAATTTCCCCTTTGGCACACGTCCGTTCGACCTCGTCCCGCCAGAGCAAGCGGAGGTGAGCTCGGCTATGGCGCGGGAGGACCGCGAGGCGAGGGAGCGCCTCGAGGCCTATATGCAACAGCTCCGCCGGCAGCACTCGAAGCTCATGGAGGCGGAGCGGATGATCTTTGTCGACGCGGAGGGTGATACGTCCATTTTGCATCATGCTTTTTTATCAATATTTATTGCATTATGGGTTGTTATTTCACGTTATGTCACAATACTTATGGCTATTCTCTCTTATTTTACAAGGTTTACATGAAGAGGGAGAATGCCGGCAGCTGGAATTCTGGGCTGGAAAAGGAGCAAATATTGGAGGCCTATTCTGCGCAACTCCAAAAGTCATGAAACTCCACGGAATATCTTAAAATAAATAAAGAAAAATCATCGCCAAAGATGAAGGCCAGGGGGCCCACACCCTGCTCACGAGGGTGGGGGGCGCCCCCCCTGGGGCACGCTCCCCTACCTCGTGGGCCCCCTGGTGGCTCTCCGGCGCCCATCTTCTCCTATATAAAGTCTTTCGATGAGAAAAAAATAGGGGGCAACCTTTCGGGACGAGACTCCGCCGCCACGAGGCAGAACCTTGGCGGAACCAATCTAGGGCTCCGGTAGAGCTGTTCTGCCGGGGGCACTTCCCTCCGGGAGGGGGAAATCATCACCATCGTCATCACCAACGCTCCTCTCATCGGGAGAGGGCAATCTCCATCAACATCTTCACTAGCACCATCTCATCTCCAAACCCTAGTTCATCTCTTGTATCCAACTCTTGTCTCCAAGTCCGGGATTGGTGCTAGTAGGTTGCTAGTAGTGTTGATTACTCCTTGTAGTTGATGCTAGTTGGTTTATTTGGTGGAAGATCATCTGTTCAGATCCTTTATGCATATTATTACCCCTCTGATTATGAACATGAATATGCTTTGTGATTATTTACGTTTGTTCCTGAGGACAAGGGAGAAGTCTTGCTATTAGTAGTCATGTGAATTTGGTATTCGTTCGATATTTTGATGAGATGTATGTTGTCTAACCTCTAGTGGTGTTATGTGAACATCAACTACATAACACTTCACCATTATTTGGGCCTAGAGGAAGGCATTGGGAAGTAATAAGTAGATGATGGGTTGCTAGAGTGACAGAATCTTAAACCCTAGTTTCTGCATTGCTTCGTAAGGGGCTGATTTGGATCCATATGTTTCATGCTATGGTTAGGTTTACCTTAATACTTTTGTTGTAGTTGCAGATGCTTGCAATAGAGGTTAATCATAAGTGGGATGCTTGTTCAAGTAAGAATAGCACCCAAGGACTGGTCCACCCTCATATCAAATTATCAAAGTGACGAACGCGAATCATATGAGCGTGATGAAAACTAGCTTGACAATATTCCCATGTGTCCTCGGGAGCGCTTTTCCTATTATAAGAGTTTGTCCAGGCTTGTCCTTTGCTACAAAAAGGATTGGGCCACCTTGCTGCACTTTATTTACTTTTGTTACTTGTTGCTTGTTACAATTTATCTTATCACAAAACTATCTGTTACCACTTATTTCAGTACTTGCAGAGAATACCTTGCTGAGAACCGCTTATCATTTCCTTCTGCTCCTCGTTGGGTTCGACACTCTTACTTATCGAAAGCACTACAATAGATCCCCTATACTTGTGGGTCATCAAGACTCTTTTCTGGCGCCATTGCTGGGGAGTGTAGCGCCTTTGGTAGGTGGAATTTGGTAAGGAAAATTTCATTTAGTGTGCTGAAATTTTCTGCCACTTGTTACTATGGAAAGTAATTCTCTGAGGGGCTTGTTCAGGGTATCTTCACCCCATCCAGTAGAGCAAAGAGTTGCTCCTCAACCTACTCAACCTACTGAACCTATTGAAAATTAAACTCCTTTTGAAATTCCTTCGGGTATGATGGAAAAACTGCTAGCTAACACTTTTACAGGAGATGGAACAAAGCATCCTGATGAACATCTACGCTATGTGGATGAAGTTTGTGGACTATTTAAGCTTGCAAGTATACCCGATGATGTTGTTAAGAAGAAGGCCTTCCCTTTATCTTCGAAGGGAGACGCATTGACATGGTACAGGCTATGTGATGATAAGAGATCATGGAACTATAAAAGATTGAAATTGGAATTTCGTCAAAAGTATTACCCTATCCATCTTGTTCATCGTGATCGCAATTATATATATAATTTTTGGTCTCGCGAAGGAGAAAGCATCGATCAAGCTTGGGGGAGGCATAAATTAATGTTATATTCATGCCCCAATCATGAGCTCTCAAGAGAAGTAATTATGCAAAGTTTTTATGCCCGGCTTTCTGATAACAATCGCACCATGCTAGATACTTCTTGTGCTGGCTCTTTTATGATGAAGACTATTGAATTTAAATGGAATTTATTGGATAGAATTAAACGCAACTCTGAAGATTGGGACCTCGACGAAGGTAAGGAGTCAGGTATGACACCTAAGTTTGATTGTGTTAAATCTTTTATGGATACCGATATTTTCCGTAAGTTTAGCACTAAATATGGACTTGACTCTGAGATAGTAGCTTCTTTCTGTGAATCTTTTGCTACTTATGTTGATCTCCCCAAGGAGAAGTGGTTTAAATATCATCCTCCCATAGAAGTAAAAGTAGCTGCACCTATTAAAGTTGAAGAAAATACTGTCACTTATAATGATCCTATTGTTCCCACTTCTTATGTTGAGAAACCACCTTTCCCTGTTAGAATGAAGGATCATGCTAAAGCTTCAACTGTTGTTCGTAAAAGAAATATTAGAACTTATACACCTCCCGAGCAAGTCAAAGTAGAACCCAATATTGCTATTGTTAAAGATCTCTTGTCTGATAATATTGATGGGCATGTTATTCAATTCCGTGGTGAAACTGCTAGAATTGTTAAACCTTGTGCTAGAGATAAACATAGACTTATGGTAGGCGTGCCTGTTATTTCTGTTAAAATAGGATATCATTGCTATCATGGCTTGTGTGATATGGGTGCTAGTGCTAGTGTAATACCTATTACCTTGTATGAAGAAATTATGCATGATATTGCACCTGCTGAGTTAGAAGATATTGATGTTACAATTAAACTTGCCAATAGAGATACTATATCTGCAATGGGAATTGTTAGAGATGTTGAAGTCTTGTGTGGAAAAACCAAATATCCCGCTGATTTTCTTGTTCTTGGTTCTCCACAAGATAGCTTTTGTCCCATTATATTTGGTAGACCCTTCTTGAATATTGTTAATGCTAAGATAGACTGCGAAAAGAATGTTGTTACTATTGGCTTGGATGATATGGTTCATGAGTTTAATTTCTCTAAATTTAGTAAACAACATCGTGAGGAAGAATTGCCTAGTAAAGATGAAATTATTGGTCTTGCTTCTATTGCCGTACCTCCTAGTGATCCTTTAGAACACTATTTGCTAGACCATGAAAATGATATGTTCATGAATGAAAGAAGGGAAATAGATGAAGTATTCTTTAAACAGGAACCCATTCTACAACACAATTTGCCTATTGAAATCCTAGGGGATCCTCCTCCACCCAAGGGTGATCCCGTGTTTGAGCTTAAACCGTTGCCTGATAATCTTAAATATGCTTATCTCGATGAAAATAAAATATATCCTGTCATTATTAGTGCTAACCTTCCAAAGCATGAAGAAGAAAGATTATTGAAAACTCCGAAGAAGCACCATGCCGCTATTGGATATACTCTGGATGATCTTAAGGGCATCAGTCCCACTATATCTCAACATAAAATAAATTTGGAAGCGGATGCCAAACCAATTCGTGATCCTCAACGATGTTTGAATCCTAAAATGAAAGAAGTGGTAAGAAAAGAAATACTCAAGCTTCTGGAGGCAGGTATAATTTATCCCGTTGCTGATAGTCAGTGGGTAAGTCATGTCCATTGTGTCCCTAAGAAGGGAGGTATTACTGTTGTCCCTAATGATAAAGATGAATTGATTCCGCAAAGAATTATCACAGGTTATAGGATGGTAATTGATTTCCGCAAATTAAATAAGGCTACTAAGAAGGATCATTACCCCTTACCTTTTATTGATCAAATGCTAGAAAGATTATGCAAACATACACATTATTGCTTTCTAGATGGTTATTCTGGTTTCTCCCAAATACCTGTGTCGGCTAGAGATCAATCAAAGACTACTTTTACATGCCCTTTTGGTACTTTTGCTTATAGACGTATGCCTTTCGGTTTATGTAATGCACCTACTACCTTTCAAAGCTGCATGATGGCTATATTCTCTGACTTCTGCAAAAAAAATTGTGAGGTTTTCATGGACGATTTTTCCGTCTATGGTTCCTCTTTTGATGATTGCTTGAGCAATCTTGATCGAGTTTTGCAGAGATGTGAAGAAACTAATCTTGTCTTGAATTGGGAAAAGTGCCACTTTATGGTTAATGAAGGTATTGTCTTGGGGCACAAAGTTTCTGAAAGAGGTATTGAAGTTGATAAATCCAAGGTTGACGCTATTGAAAAGATGCCATGTCCCAAGGACATCAAAGGTATAAGAAGTTTCCTTGGTCACGCCGGATTTTATAGGAGGTTCATTAAGGACTTCTCAAAAATTTCTTGGCCTCTGACTAATTTACTACAAAAAGATGTACCATTTGTCTTTGATGATGATTGTGTAGAAGCATTTGAAATACTTAAGAAAGCATTAGTCTCTGCACCTGTTGTTCAGCCACCTGATTGGAATTTACCCTTTGAAATTATGTGTGATGCTAGTGATTATGCTGTCGGTGTTGTTCTAGGGCAAAGAGTTGATAAGAAATTAAATGTTATCCATTATGCTAGTAAGACTCTAGACAATGCTCAAAGAAATTATGCTACTACCGAAAAGGAACTTTTAGCAGTTGTATTTGCTTGTGATAAATTCAGACCCTATATTGTTGATTCTAAAGTAACTATTCACACTGATCATGCTGCTATTAAATATCTTATGGAAAAGAAAGATGCAAAACCCAGACTCATTAGATGGGTTCTCTTGCTGCAAGAATTTGATTTGCATATTGTTGATAGAAAAGGAGTTGAGAACCCCGTTGCAGACAACTTATCTAGGTTAGAGAATGTTCTTGATGACCCACTACCTATTGATGATAGCTTTCCTGATGAACAATTAAATGTCATAAGCACATCTCGTAGCACTCCATGGTATGCTGATTATGCTAATTATATTGTTGCTAAATTTATACCACCTAGCTTCACATACCAACAAAAGAAAAAGTTTTTCTATGACTTGCGACATTACTTTTGGGATGACCCACATCTTTATAAATAAGGAGTAGATGGTGTTATTAGACATTGTGTACCTGAGCATGAATAGGAGCAGATCCTACGCAAGTGTCACTCTGAAGCTTATGGAGGACTCCACGCTGGAGATAGAACTGCACATAAGGTATTGCAATCCGGTTTTTATTGGCCTACTCTCTTCAAGGATGCCCGTAAGTTTGTTTTGTCTTGCGATGAATGTCAAAGAATTGGTAATATTAGTAGACATCAAGAAATGCCTATGAATTATTCACTTGTTATTGAACCATTTGATGTTTGGGGCTTTGATTATATGGGACCTTTTCCTGCCTCTAATGGATATACACATATTTTAGTTGTTGTTGATTACGTTACTAAGTGGGTAGAAGCTATTCCAACTAGTAGTGCAGATCATAACACTTCTATTAAAATGCTTAAGGAAGTTATTTTTCCGAGGTTTGGAGCCCCTAGATATTTAATGACTGATGGTGGTTCACATTTTATTCATGGTGCTTTCCGTAAAATGCTTGCTAAATATGACGTTAATCATAGAATTGCATCTCCATATCACCCGCAGTCTAGTGGTCAAGTAGAATTGAGCAATAGAGAGCTCAAATTAATTTTGCAAAAGACTGTCAATAGGTCTAGAAAGAATTGGTCCAAGAAACTTGATGATGCATTATGGGTCTATAGAACTGCATATAAGAATCCTATGGGTATGTCTCCGTATAAAATGGTTTATGGAAAAGCATGTCACTTACCTCTCGAACTGGAACATAAGGCATACTGGGCTATTAAAGAGCTCAACTATGATTTCAAATTTGCCGGTGAGAAGAGGTTATTTGATATTAGCTCACTTGATGAATGGAGAGCCCAAGCTTATGAAAATGCCAAGTTGTTTAAAGAAAAAGTTAAAAGATGGCATGACAAAAGGATACAAAAGTGTGAGTTTAATGTAGGTGATTATGTATTGCTATACAACTCTCATTTAAGATTTTTTGCAGGAAAACTTCTCTCAAAATGGGAAGGTCCCTACGTTATCGAGGAGGTCTATCGTTCCGGTGCCATAAAAATCAACAACTTCGAAGGCACAAATCCGAAGGTGCTAACGGTCAAAGGATCAAACACTATATGTCAGGCAATCTCATAAATGTTAAAACCAATATTATTGAAACCGTAACCCCGGAGGAATACATAAGGGACACCTTCCAGACCGTTCCAGACTCCGAAAAGGAATAGGTATGTGGTACAGTAAGTAAACCGACTCCAAAACAATTTTTAAGGCAATATTTCTCCGTTTTGGAATATTTAGAAAAATAGAAAAATAAGTGGCACTCCGGGAAGGACACGAGGCCTTCACGAGGGTGGAGGGCGCGCCCTACCCCCCTGGGCGCGCCCCCCTACCTCGTGAGCACCTGGTGTGCCCTCCGGACTCCGTTTTCTTGCACGATACGTATTTTGGTCAGTAAAAATTCATTAGATATTCTCCCGAAGGTTTTGACTCCCGTATCATGCAAATATCCTATGTTTTTGTTTCAAGCTGTTGCTGCTGCAGATTAGAGCAAGATGTCTTCTCAAGAGTTAGTCAGGGAGAGCCGGGTATCTAACCCGGCACCGGAACCAAGGGCAAATAGCGACGCTGACCACTTTGGGCCAGCAACAGAGGAAGAGATGGAGGCTGACCTGATGAGGGTAGATGCCATGGAAGATCAAGAAGTCACCTCTCGCCTCTGAGCTGGGTTTACGATGGGGGAACTACAGAGCTCAGCTATTCCAAACTCGGTTATCCCTTCTAATGTTAGATTTCTTTCCTATGAAAATATGAGGAGGAGTGTCTCTTGTTCTCCCGCAGCTATGCAACACCCTTGGGTGCAAGGAGCTTTAGCCGTTACAGGAAAGCTTCGCAAGGAAATAATGGACCTCAAGCAGCAAGTCAATAAGCTCGAGGAGGAGAACCGTATCTTGAGGGGAATCATCGCCAAGAATATTACACCAACAACAAAGAAGGAGACATAATCACATGGGTATGGGCACTCCCCTTGGCAACTGCCAAGCTTGGGGGAGGTGCCCTGGTATCGTATCACCATCACAACTCCTGTCTTTACCGTTTTTCTTAGTTCGATCCTATTAGTAGTATCTTGATTTAGTAGAATAAAGTCATGGCATGATCTAGTTTTGAGTTTTGCTTTATGATCCTTCTTTGTAATCGAGTCTGTGAGCTATATAATAAAGATTAGTGTTGAGTCAAGGGCTTGATTATTTTGCCATGATCTTGGGTAAATAGAAGAAGAAAAATAATAAAAATAATCAAAGAGTTCATATTGATCTTATTGAAAGTAATGACTTCACCTAGAAAGAGTATGATGATTAAAAGTTGTTGAGAGTTGGCAAATATAGTTTTGGTCATCATTGCAATTAATAGGAAGTAATAAGGAAAGAGAGGTTTCACATATAGATATATTTTCATTGACATCTTTTATGATTGGGAGCACTCATTAAAATATGACATGCTAAAGAGTTGAGGTTGGACAAGGAAGACATTATAATGAGTTATGTTTTCTTACATCTGAGATAAAGTATGTTGTCATGGGTCCTCTAACATGTTGAGCTTGCCTTTCCCCCTCATGCTAGCCAAATTCTCAGCACCAAGTAGAAATACTACTTGTTCTTCCAAATACCCTTAAACCAGTTTTGCCATGAGAGTCCACCATATCTACCTATGGATTGAGTAAGATCCTTCAAGTAAGTTGTCATCGGTGCAAGTAATAAAAATTGCTCTCTAAATATGCATGACTTATTTGTGCGGAGAAAATAAGCTTTGTACGAACTTGTTGTGGACGTAATAAAAGCGACGGACTGCATAATAAAGGTCCACATAGAAGGGGCAATATAAAGTGACGTTCTTTTGCATTAAGATTTTGTGCATCAACCCTAAACGTGCATGACAACCTCTGCTTCCCTCTGCGAAGGGCCTATCTTTTATTATTATCCTCTACCTTATGCAAGAGTCACGGTGATCTTCACCTTTCCTTTTTCATTTTATCCTTTGGCAAGCTCAGCATGTTGGAAATAACATGATATATATATCTAATTGGATGTAGGGGAGCATGAATTATTATTGTTGACATTACCCTTGAGGTAAAAGGTTGTGGGGCAAAACTATAAGCCCCTATCTTTCTTTGTGTCCAATTAAAACTCCGTAACCACAAGTATTGTGTGAGTGTTAGAAATTATGAAGGACTAAGTGATAGTTGAGTATCTGGACTTGCTTTTAAGCTCTGACATAGACTCTTTCCGATGTTATGATAAATTGCAATTGCTTCAATGACTGAGGTTATAATTTGTTGGTGCTCGATAAGGTTTCTGATTCATACTTTTGCATTGTGAAAAGATCATCACTTGAACATAAGTAATCATATGACAAAATCTATATATGTTGCTGTTATGGAAATAATCATGATGCCTTCATGTCCGTATTTTACTTCTATCGACGCCTCTACCTCTAAACATGAGGACATATTTATTGTTATTGGCTTTTCGCTTGAGGACAAGCGAGGTCTAAGCTTGTGGGAGTTGATACGTCCATTTTGCATCATGCTTTTATATCAATATTTATTGCATTATGGGCTGTTATTTCACGTTATGTCACAATACATATGGCTATTCTCTCTTATTTTACAAGGTTTACATGAAGAGGGAGAATGCCGGCAGCTGGAATTCTGGGCTGGAAAAGGAGCAAATATTGGAGGCCTATTCTGCGCAACTCCAAAAGTCCTGAAACTCCACGGAATATCTTAAAATAAATAAAGAAAAATCGTCGACAAAGATGAAGGCCAGGGG
>NC_057804.1:186787798-186914369 GCF_018294505.1 Triticum aestivum
TTCTCCTATATGAAGTCTTTCGATGAGAAAAAAATAGGGGGCAACCTTTCGGGACGAGACTCCACCGCCACGAGGCGGAACCTTGGCAGAACCAATCTAGGGCTCCGGCAGAGCTGTTCTGCCGGGGACACTTCCCTCCGGGAGGGGGAAATCATCACCATTGTCATCACCAACGCTCCTCTCATTGGGAGAGGGCAATCTCCATCAACATCTTCACCAGCACCATCTCATCTCCAAACCCTAGTTCATCTCTTGTATCCAATTCTTGTCTCCAAGTCCGGGATTGGTGCTAGTAGGTTGCTAGTAGTGTTGATTACTCCTTGTAGTTGATGCTAGTTGGTTTATTTGGTGGAAGATCATATGTTCAGATCCTTTATGCATATTATTACCCCTCTGATTATGAACATGAATATGCTTTGTGAGTAGTTACATTTGTTCCTAAGGACAAGGGAGAAGTCTTGCTATTAGTAGTCATGTGAATTTGGTATTCGTTCGATATTTTGATGAGATGTATGTTGTCTAACCTCTAGTGGTGTTATGTGAACGTCGACTACATAACACTTCACCATTATTTGGGCCTATAGGAAGGCATTGGGAAGTAATAAGTAGATGATGGGTTGCTAGAGTGACAGAAGCTTAAACCCTAGTTTATGCGTTGCTTCGTAAGGGGCTGATTTGGATCCATATGTTTCATGCTATGGTTAGGTTTACCTTAATACTTTTGTTGTAGTTGCAGATGCTTGCAATAGAGGTTAATCATAAGTGGGATGCTTGCTCAAGTAAGAACAGCACCCAAGCACCGGTCCACCCACATATCAAATTATCAAAGTACTGAACGTGAATCATATGAGCGTGATGAAAACTAGCTTGACAATATTTCCATGTGTCCTCTGGAGCGCTTTTCCTATTATAAGAGTTTGTCCAGGCTTGTCCTTTGCAACAAAAAGGATTGGGCCACCTTGCTGCACTTTATTTACTTTTGTTACTTGTTGCTCGTTACAATTTCTGTTACCACTTATTTTAGTACTTGCAGAGAATACCTTGCTCAAAACCGCTTATCATTTCCTTCTGCTCCTCATTGGGTTCGACACTCTTACTTATCGAAAGGACTACGATAGATCCCCTATACTTGTGGGTCATTAGAGGCTGGCAAGGTTATCGTGATTTCCTCTGATGACGAGGTCGAAGGTGGCGAGGACGGAGGCACGGAGGGCGGCGAGGTGGGCGGCGAGGACGAGGAGATCGACGTCGACGAGTGAAGGAGTGTCTTCCCCAATGACCCCAGCAACGGCACTGGCCCGGATCTGGCTCGCGGCACACCGTACCTGACGAGGAAGGATTGACTCGACCTCCACTTCGACCAAATGTAGTTTATTTAGTTTAAATTTATGTTTTATGTTTGATTATGAAAACTATCTATGTTTATGTTTGAATGCATGCTACTTTTGGTTGAACCTGCTTTGAACTTGATCACATTGAAGTTTACAACCTTAAGTTTAGGGGATCGACTAGAAATGGCCAAAAGTTGCTGGAGTATATATATATATATATACTCACTAAGGGTTTTACTCCATTAACTTTAGTGGATCGGCTAGAGATGGCCTTATGCCTTATTTATTTCAGTTATTCACAATGTGATCCTCTACATGTATAACTATTTGCCGTGTAGTTCAATTTCATCAATAATAGTTTCAACAATAACACTATGAATTACGATATTTGGTTGTTGTTAAGGATGTTTCAGTTAACATGCCTTTCCATTTTTTTCAACAATAACTAGTTTTCTTTAGACCTACACAATAACAAGTTTGAATGACTATATTTGCTTGTTTTCAAATGTTATGCATGTTGCAGTTAACACACATTTCCACTTCTTATTTTGCTTAACTAGCATGCTTAAACCTGCACATTGAAGCTATCATTTGGAGATTATGTTGTTTACCATGAATGTATTTGGTTGATGTTTAGCCTGTTATGCTTAATATGCCTTTAGATGTACTCACACAGGACAATATTGGGAACAACTGCTATTTTCCATCAAGGTTAGTTTCATTGCATTGCTTATATATACTCACTGTTCAGGATATCGGTAGCTAGTACCATATAGCCCGAGGGCTGATAAGGGATTAATCATCGAATCAGATATTTCACTAAATATATCTGTAACCATTTATCGGTAGGTTAACTAGGGCCATATTTAATATATCTGAGGCTACCTAGCAACATGCATTGTACTGAATGACTAAATATGCAATCCTAGGCTACATAGCAGCAAGGAAGAGTGTCACCTTAATTTTTTGATGATATCTAGATATACATGTAATAAGATCTTATATAATGGGATGGAGGGAATGTTGTACTACATCATTGTGCAATTGTCGTTTAGCTTCTAATATTAACTTGGTGCTTTTAGGTACATATGTCATTGCCAAAGATCCATGCTTCGACCCTTTCTGCGTATGGGGCAATGAGATATTCATGAACCGGCATCAAGTGAGGAAACTGATAAAGATTGTTATTAAAATGGGTCAAAAGATGTCAATCAAAGTATTTGTTTACACTTTATGCAATACAATAGTGAACTGGAGGATGGTAAGTAAGAACCCTGCAGCCTTCTTTTTACTGTCCATAATGAGTTGTGTTAGATGACAATGTCTAAATCTTTTTCCTTTGTAGTGGTTTCCAAGAAGTTTACTCAAGATTACCTCTCAAACTACATGATCGGCAGCCGGCCATCACAAGGAGGTGGACTAGAGTCGTGCGTGCCTTCTGCATGGAGGAGAGTGCAATAGGGGCATTCCGCTTCACCTTGTTCAGTAACCAGAATGTCTCTCGCCTCTTTCTTTACCATCTTTAATAGTACAAGTATACAACCATGGTTCATCATTCTTTATTTGGTACTTATGTAATTCTTTTTTATGTAATTCTTGAACATATGTACTTGCAAATCGAATAATGTATTGGTTGTTTAAACCTGATGGATATGAATAAAGCTATAGCCTACTTTCAATATCAAATTCGGTACAATTTTAAATAGCAGCAATTAAATTAGGGTGAAATTATGCTCTGCAGGTCATTACGGTGCACACGGTCTATAAAGCACACGGTGTGTGATATACATCATAATCCGACATGGTTCACGGAGAGGAAACGTGTGTAACCATGCACACGGTTGCCGTTTACAAAGCGTGTGTGATGTCAGAAAATATCACAAATGGTGCGAGAAAACTAAATATGTGTGATTGTCGCCTTATCGTACACGCTTTACAATCATGAGCTGTTTGTGATGGAGCGCGCATCGTAAACGTAGAGCCAGTTTGGTACATGCCTGGAAAAATCCCATACCTGCAATGTGCTTGGCCTACGCCTGTTATAAGGTAAAATCACAGAGGTCCGACTGCGATGGTAATGCGAGCACAAACGAGTAGCAAGGATGGAGCGCTTGGGATAAGTGCGGGCATCGCATACGCTTTGTTCGGGAAAATGTATGCATTCCTACTCTCTATCCCTGACGGTTTCTGGGTCGTGTGGAAAGGACCCCCTAGCGCCCACACTCACTAGGCGACGTTTTAAAATGCTGTCATGGAAAGGGGTTAAAACCCATTTGTATAGCAGCTCATTGTACTAGTGTCAAGACGCCAATGAAGTGTTATCATTGTACTACTATTATCATCCAACTAACACTCATAATGATTTTGGTGTGAGATTGATTCTAGAATTTGAATTTTTGCTGGTCTGGTGAAGATCGTCCACGTACTTCCTCTCTCGGCTCTGAGTGTTGTTTCTGTGGTGACTGCATCTATAAGATCATGAGCGTCACATCGTTTCAGGTGACACCATACCGTGAAAGATTGGAAAAATTATCCGCACCGTCAATTCTCTGTCGAGGGTCGCATCTAGTGGTATACAGAGCAAGGTTGGTCACGGTACAATTTTTTTATACTATTGGATTCACTTGTTTGAAAGATGGCAAACTTGCAGCATGAGAAGTCTAATCATGAGGAGGGCGATGAAATTTCGATGGATCTGAAGATAAGTGATGATTTGCGTATCCATCTGATGTCGATCAAGGGAGCCAACAAGAAGCTTAGGACAAGGATTGAGGAGTTGTTTGTAAATATTGTAGGCGTCAAGGACAGGTTGAACGAACGTTTGACTGCCAGCGGCTGACAGTGCACTGATAGTCTACAGTTGGTGACTAAGAGTCTTAATCGGCTCACCGGAGCAGTTCAGCACCTTCAAGCAAGAGATGTGGCACCCCAACTGTCGGTACTAAAACCGGCAGACTTTGGGTAGGGGGTCCGAACTGTGGATCTCAGATCTGTGGGTAACAGGGGACGAAGGAGACAATATTTACCCAGCTTCGGAGCTCTCGAAGAGGTAAGACCCTACGTCTTGCTTCGATTGTATTGATGATTGTGTATCGAGTACAAGCTTGATCTACCCCGAGATCGTAAGTTGTATTCTAACCCTAGGGCTAGGTGGTTGCAACTGTGACTGTTCTCTCTATGAACAAACCTCGCAGTTTATATAGACATTGGGGGTACCTAGGGTTACAGATTTTCAACATTGTGTGATTTTTTTTGAAAACATGAACAATCCTGAAAATTTGGGAACACATTTTGAAATTTTAAAAAATGACAACAAATTTAGAAACCATGAACAAATTTGAAACTCTGAACTTTCAAGAAAATAAGAATAAATTTTAAAATTACAAACAATTTTCAAGAAACATGAATTTTTTTATACTTTGACCTTTTTTGAAAATGTGAACAAATTTCAAAATTCCGAATACTTTGGAAAATGCGAACAATTTTTTCAACATGAAGAAAATTTGCAATTTTCGAAAGCGCGAACAAATTTTGAAAAAAGAGAACAAAGAAATTATGAACATCTTTGAAAAATCACAAACAATATTTGGAAAACATGAACAAAATTTTGAAACTCCAAACTTTCTGAAAAAATGGGAACAATTTTTTAAAACATCAATAAAATTTTAATTTCCAAAAAAATGTAAAAAAATAAAGAATTTTAGAATGTGTTAAAAAATTGAAATTTGTGATTTTTAACAAAGAAACAAAAAACGAAAACAAACAAATGAAAAAAGAAACAGGAAAAAAGAAATGAAACAGAAAAACAAATAAAAGAAAAGCAAACACAAAAGAAACCGCTAAACCAGTATAAAAACAAAAAATCGTTTCAGGGAACCTTCTGAAAGATTCCCAAAACCAGCTACCGGGGAGTGAGACGGCCTAATTCTCACACTCGGGGATCCCCTGTGCGAACACTCGACAATTTGACGCAGTAAGCGTCAAATAGGATTTTTCGGCAAGTCCTATAGTTTCTCCATCTTATGATCGATCAACGGCCAACGCGACCCGAGCGACGCAACCAGTAACACGTGGGCCCGGCCTCGTCGTCTTTTTTCGGGGTTTTTTTGACACAAACGTAGACGCTCACACATATGCACATACACTCATCATTATGAACACACGCATAACATAACCCTATGAGCACTTTCGAGAGATTGAGCCGACACATCAACTTGAGATTGACGAAATCGCCCCAAATGCCTTCGTAGTTGGAAGTGCTAGTTATCGACTAGATGGGGGGTGAATAGGCGATTTTTTCAAAGTCTTCAAAACATGGAAGTTTCGAAGACAAACAATAGAAATGACCTAATTGATATGCAGTGGAAGATAAACTACAACAAGCAAGCCATAGTCAAGTATGCAATAGCGTTAACGTACGAAGACAAATAGCAGCTAGGTAGTAGGATCAGGATGGAAGATAGTATGAAGCCAATCAACAATAGTAGTCAAGCAATGAAGTCAATCAGATAAGACAGATAACCAATGACTTCACGAAGACAAACTCAAAGTAAAAGAGGGAAGAGATAGAACCAGTCACTTGTTGAAGACACAGAATTTGTTGGACCAGTTCCAGTTGCTGTGACAACTGTACGTCTGGTTAGGGAGGCTGAGATTCAACTCAGAAGACCATGTCTTCACCTTATTCCCCTTGAGCTAAGGACACTTAGTCCTCGCCCAATCACTCTGGTAAGTCTTCAAGGTAGACTTCCGAACCTTCACAGACTTCGTTCACCCGGCAATCCACAATGACTCTTGGATGCTCAGAACGCAACGCCTAACCGGCTGGAGGATGCATAGTCCACAAGTGTAATAAGTCTTCAGGTCACACAGACAGAAAGACTTCAGTGATGCCTAACACTCTTTGGCTCTAGGTGTTTGGGCTTTGTCCTTGCAAGGATTTCTCTCTCAAAGGCTTCGAGGTGGGTTGCTCTCAAAACGACAAAAGTCGTAAACTAACTCTGAGCAGCCACCAATTTATGGTGTAGGGGGTGGGCTATTTATAGCCACAAGGCAACCCGGCCTGATTTGTCCGAAATGACCCTGGGTCACTAAGGAACTGACACATGTTCCAATGGTCAGATTTCAAACACACGCGGCAACTTTACTTGGGCTACAAGCAAAGCTGACTCATCCAACTCTGGATAAGATTTGCTCTCATTGTCTTCGCTCAAAGACATAGGATTTGGGTTGAGCATCACTTCAGTCACTCTGACTTAGTTCACTTGGACCCCACTTAACAGTATGGTGGTTCCTATGACTCAACAAAGAAGAAAAGGAAACAACGAAACCACACAGTCTTCACGCTCCATAGTCTACATGCAATGTCTTCTCATGTCATAGTCTTTAATATGAATATCTTCTCATACCACCACTGTCTTCAATGTCTTCATACATTTTTAGGGGTCATCTCCGGTAGGTAAACCGAATCATTGAGGGACACTACCTGCGTTATCCTGCAATTCTCACAAACGCATCAGTCCCTCAACCAACTTTGTCGTCAATACTCCAAAACCAACTAGGGGTGGCACTAGATGCACTTACAATCTCCCCCTTTTTGGTGATTGATGACAAACTGGTTGAAGTTTTCAACGGGGATAAAGTATGTGAAATTGTAAAGGATAGGAAATTGTCTTCATAAGTAGCAAGGGCTCCCCCTGAAGATGTGCATATAAGTAATTTTGCTTTTGGAATGCAAATGCACATGGCAGGTTGTACTTGTGGAGATCCACTTCAACTTATGAAGATAATTCATCATGCATGAAATGATATAGCATATAGGATGACATGCATAATGAAAAATGGACGCCTGCAGGATGATCTAAGTGCGGAAGTTATCATCGCACATGCGGAATTGATCATCACATCACAGTAAAGCAAATAAGTAGCAGACGACCATCAAGTTTAGGTGTTACAACTCAAAGAACCAAATGTTTTAAGAAGCAAGAGTTGTAAGCACGAGGCAAAAATATAATGCAACCGCCCATATGAACCCGCTTGAAGACTATCAAACTCATACGCTTCTCCCCCTTTTGTCAGTAATGACCAAAAAGGTTTGAAGACATAGAGCATCTACTCGTCCTCATGAGGAGTAGTTGAAGCAGCAGGGTTGTCGTTGTCGTTTGGCGGTGCAGACGAACTTGGTGCAGTGTCGATGCGTGCAGAAGTAGGAGGTGGTGAAGTAGCATCATCTTCGTCATCGATCACTCTAGCATTGACAGTTGCCGCGGAGGAAGAATATTCAAAGTCTTCAAGAGATGGAGTACGACGTAGGACAGCAGTCAGTGGAGGAGTGGAGTCAAACTGGAATTGTTCATTGAAGCCATCATCTTGAAGATTTGCTTCAGCACTAAGCAGGGTCAGGCTCTTCCATGATTGCCGGCAAGTTTCATGAGCAACAAAGGCATTCTTGGTGGCAAGGTTACGAATGCGATTGACATCCACCAAGAGGCTTTGCATCTGTCTTTTGAGCCAAAAGTGATGTTTATCCTGCTTTTGATGAAGGGCCACAAGAAGTTCTCGGTCATTGAGAACGCGAGAACGCTTCCGAGGCCTTTGGGCAATGGTGCTTTCAGTGGCTTCAGTAGGTGCTCGTTGAGGCAGACGAGTATTTCCAGCAAATGGATAGATTCGTGTTGCTGCTTGAACACCTTCAATGGGTTGAGTGAAGCTTTGGTGCTCGGCATTCTGAAGACAAAGAGGCTTCTTGGCAGGTTCAGGGTATATAGCTTCAACTGGCATATCAAACTCTGGTAGAAAAATCACATGATTGCGAGCAGAAGGTTGATAGTTGACTGATGAGTGTCGCTTGATGAGGCGCATGACCCATGGAGCATAAAACTTCAGACCAAACAGATCAGATCCAGATGCAGCCAGTTGCCTGATGAAGAAGTCTTGCGCATTGAAGCTGATGCCATTGAGAATGTAGAAGACCAAAGTCTTCATAGCTCCTTCAAGCTTTGTCGCTGATGAATGTCCTTTGATAGGCCATAGAGTTCGCCTGATGATGTGATATATGGTGCATGGCAGATACTCAAGGTATTCAACAAAGAACTCTGTTGGATATTCAGCATCATGTGGCAAAGGCTTCATCATGCTCAACATCTGACTCATATTGGGTTCAGGCTTATGGAAGATGCTTTCCAGAGCATTGCGGTGATTTTGACAACCAGGTTCATAGAGTTCTCCGGGAGTGGATAGGCATGTAAGCTCAATGATGTCGAGAGCTTTGGCTTCATGATGAACATTTCCTGTCATCCACTCGAGAATCCATGTCTTGATATCTCTGTTGTAGCCGCGGATGTGTAGAGTAGCATAGAATTGAAGCAATAGCTCTTCATTCCAGTGTTCTTTATCTGTGACAAAACTGAGCAGCCCAGCATCACGAAAGCAGTCAAGGGCTTCTTCTAAGCAGGGCAGTCCAGTAATGGCTTTAGTGCCGAGGCGCATATGAGGGAAAATGCACCCTTGATCATACAGAACACAGGAGTAATAGCTTCGCTGCTGATGACTCCAGAACCGATCTGATGATATTCTTGGCTTCGTGTAGGGGTTCTTCGAGCTGTCAAAGAATGTGTTGTGGCTCTTGAGGCTATTAGCATTGAAGGACCCTGGTGAGTTTGCAGTACCTGGAAACCTTGGCAGTCTTGGCTTGGGCTTCTGGACCTGAGGCCTATGCTCAATGTGATACTCAAATTGAGGACTAGAGACATTAGGCGGAGGGACCAGAACGGGCCATCTTACTATGATTAGCTCGCCATGGTTGTATGCTTGCTTGATTGTATAGGGCCGTGGTGGCGGAACAGGAGCAGTGGCAGCAACTGAGGCTTCAGGTTGCACAACAGCTGCTTCAGGAGCAGTTGCCTCATTAGTTTCAGGTGCAGTGGCCGGTTCAAGCTCCACATCAGTGTCAGCCATGACAGCGTCATCGGCTTCATTGTCGTTGGTGGTGGCAGCTTCAACATTTTCAACCTCCACTTGCTGAGCTGGAGGGTCAGGCACAGACACGTTCACATCGTGAACAACTTCTTCAGGAATGGGGGGTGTAGAGACACGTTCTTCTTGTCGTTCGTCATCGGCTGATGCAGCCGGATTGTCTTCAGCAGCTGGTGCTTCAGACACAGAGACATTCACAGCAGGAGTGGCTTCTGAAAACACTTGACGTGCAACAGGTTGATGATGCACTTCTCCTTCTGGAATGCTCGTAAGAGGGACTTGAGGCCTTGGTCCTTTGCGAAGCCTGCGAATGCTGGCAACGCCTTTGGAGATGGAGTTGGCTGGCCTCAAAGTCTTCATCTTCTTCTTGCATGGGTGGTGTAGTTGGTTGTTGTTGTTGGGGAGTACTTGGGGAATCTTGTTCTTGCGGGCGATCAGCCCATGAAGCATCCTGAGAAATTGGCGTCAGAGGACGACCAATGCTGATGAGTTCGCTGTTCGTACGAACAGGCGATGATACCACATTGTATTCGATTTGAGGAAGAACTTCATCATCTTCAACATTGTCATGATGACCAATGTCTTCAGCAGCGGTGGGATCAACTGCTGGAATCTCTTCAGCTTCAGGAGCCTCTGTGGAAGCAGGCTCATGAACAGTCATGCGAAGTTCTTGGGTAGTGGATGCAGGACGAACCACTAAGATGGGTTCAGCAACAAGGGGCTCTGTGGGAGCAGCCCGACTCTTCTTAGTCTTGCGCTTCTTCTTGGAGGGAGCGGCATCAGAGGCTTCAGTATTCTTCCTCTTTCTGGCTTCAGCCTCAGCAGCCCTCGTCTTCTTCTATTCTAAAGCGGTTGTGGTGACCTTTGGCTTCGAGCCAGTCATGCTGCTTGGGAAGATAATGCGAGGAGCTTCTTGGCTTGAAGGTGCAGGCTGGTCAGCAGGAAGCTTCTTCTTTTTCTTTGCAGCCATCCTGGGGTCAATGCCAGGACAGCCAAGTGACTTGCGCTTCTCAGCCTCATTGTAGGAAAGCACACACTTATCGGCCAAACTCTTCATGCGCTCACGAGAGCCTTGAGCTTCTTGGCGCTTCTTCAGAAAAGTTTCTTTAAGCTCATGCAACATGACCTTGAAGTTTCTGACATCTTGAACACTGAGCTTCGCCACATGCTTCTTGAATTGAGCCTTCTCATAATCAATTTTGTTCTTCAGCTCAACGATGCGCTAAGCAAGAGCTAGCTCAGAAGCAATGGCACCATTGAAAGAGACGCTGAGGCCTATGGAAAGCTGCAAATCTTCAAAGCTCAGATTGAGGGTGTCGAACCATTCATCAATGAAGTTATGGATAACGGCCACATCAAAGAGAGGCAAGTTGTTGAAGATTTCTGCTTCTTCCTTGCTCTTGATCAGTTGTTCAAGGGCATCATCAGCAAGATCTTCATCACTGGACATATCAATGGGCTCTTCATGCAGAATAGCAGCAGGAGTCAGAGCCAGATCAGTTCTCTTGATGATTTTCTGTTTCTTCTCCGTCTTCTAGGAGATGCGGGAAAGATCTTCGGACTGCACACTGACTTCAGGAGGTGCAGTGGCCAGTGGCTTCACACGAGAGGCTTTTGGAGGTGCAGTTGATGATGAAGCCTTAATCTTCTTTGGCTTCTGCGGCCTTGGAGTAGGAGCTGGGGCTTCATCAGAATCAGCATCATTGTCAGAATGATCCACTTTGGCACCTTGTACCAAGATGTAGGAGATGAGACCATCAAGGTTTGCAAAGGGGCCAATTCTGTTTTCTTCAGCTTCATGTGTGTCGTCCTCACGGGGAGCAGAGGGGCCAGGATTGAAGTCTAATCCCCATGACTTCTTGTTTTCCTTTGCTGAAGCCTTAGCTAACTGGAAGTTGCGCTTGAAGAGATTGTCGTCACGACACCAGAGCAATGATGATGGGTCGGCTTCTTTAGGCTGTGGTCCATGGACCATGCAAGGATAGAATTCTTGCACAATGGCTTCAGCTCTGTTCTTCGGTTGAAGACCTCGATAGAGAATATCGCCCCAAGGACTCTTGATTGCATTCTTCTCTGCATACTCCTGGGTGACGAACTTGTACTTGTACCACTGTTCAGCCCAATAGCGTCGAATCCATTGGATTCGAGTCTTGCGCTGACTGTAATCTTCTTCAGGATCTGTTTTGTAGATTTCTACAAGATCATCAGGCAGATCCTTTGAAGTTCCCCCACGACGCTGTCTGCCACCCTTCCTGACAGATTTCTCAGTAGCCATGAACTTCAAACTGAACGGTTTCAATATGTTCAAAGGCTTCAAAGGCTTTCGCTTGCTGGTCAGACAGGAACTGGTTTCAGGAGAATCAATGTGTTGCTGTAAGAATTCTGCAAACGAATGCAGACTATGAGAACCTAGGGATTCTCCCATGGACATGTACATGTGACAGCATTAGAGATGCGAGGGAAGGGGAAGAGGTCATATGCATTCTCAGAAGATTTTGAAGATAAATCAGTTTGAAGACATTGACCTCATGATGTGAAGACATTCACTTATATGAGGTGAGTTGGTTCCAGATTTGTACCAATCCGTGAATAAGTACAAGTGAGGAATCAACCTAGATAGGAAATCTAAGTGAATTGACTAGGCATTATGAGATGCAGACTGAATAGATCTAACATTGAGTAGGTAGAAACCACTTTCGGTAAATAGGATGAATCTATGAAGATCAAAAAGGTGGTAAAAATAGAGTTATAATTACCGCACGAAGAACTGCTAGAAGGGATGAATAGGAGACCGAGCAGTTCTGCCCACCGTGCCCTAACTTGGCGACGGAGGACACCTACGGCGACGGTGGAGAGGACGATGTCCGCGGCCGGCGTGAGGACAGCGTCGGAGAAGTCGCGGCAGCTAAGCGCTTCGTCGCCGGCGTCGTTGAGAGCTAGCGGTGGCGCTAGGGTTTTGACGAGGTGGAGAGGTGGAAGAAGGATTTCTTTACCGCAGGGGACACATATTTATAAGTAGGTGTGCGGCACAGCGCAATTACGCAGGTGCCCCTGTCTATTCACATCTGTGGGACACGTGGCAAGCATGCAACATACTTAGAGTTGTCCCACGTTCCCACGCCCGCCAGGCATGTCGAAGTGTTGTTCCGGCTTCTCCGGATTTCGACAATAAAGATGAATCATTTAAATAGGACTTGATGTTTGTCTCTGTGTCTTCTGCTGACTAGGACGCAGAGAAGACATTCGACAGTTTCAATAGAATGCATATGATTTGGACAGATAGAGTTTAAGACACATTCACTTAGTTCAAAAGATTCAACTTGAAGACATAGCTATAAGTGAATGTTGTAGAGGACAGAACGCTAGTATATATATATATATATATATATATATATATATGCAATCAAATCATCATAGCGCAGAAAATCATGAAGATAAATTGAAACTGAAGACAAACCAAATGCGAAGTCTTTGCAAAAGTAACACCGTGAGTGAAACACTTCAAACAGAGAAATTTGGTGGTGGCGTTACCCACCGTATAGGAAGTATTAGAACCAGACACGGCGCACAATTATCGTCGCGCTCCGAAGTCAAATTCCATGTTAATGTATTCACACTCAGAGTGTAAGTATTCATTGATTGAAGATATACCTTACTTCGTGTGTTGCACATCTAAGTCATCAACATGCATAAGTGTTAGGATGTGTGCCTGATCACAGGACATTAGTGGATTCCAAGATATTTAGCTCACACCGTAACTTGCAAAACCTTTTCTCATCCAAGGGCTTTGTGAAGATATTTGCCAGTTGTTCTTCAGTGTTGACGTGAATGATGTCAAGATCTTTCTTCATGACATGATCTCTGAGAAAATGATGACGAATTTCAATGTGCTTTGTCTTCGAGTGCTGAACTGGATTGTTGGCAATCTTGATGGCGCTTTCATTATCGCAGAAGAGAGGGACTTGCTTCAAATCGATGCCATAGTCCTTGAGAGTTTGCTTCATCCACAGAAGCTGAGCACAACAGGATCCAGCAGCAATGTATTCAGATTCAGCAGTTGAGAGGGATACACAGTTCTGCTTCTTTGAAGACCAACAGACAAGTGATCGTCCCAGAAAGTGACATGTTCCTGATGTTGACTTGCGATCCACCTTGTCACCAACATAATCAGCATCCGAGAATCCAACTAGTTCAAACCTTGAGCCCTTTGGATACCATAATCCGAGTGTTGGGGTGTAAGCCAAATATCGAAGAATTCGCTTCACAACTAAGTGATGCGATTCCTTTGGTGCCGCTTGGAATCGAGCACACATGCAAACACTAAGCATGATATCTGGCCTAGATGCACATAGGTAAAGTAAAGAACCAATCATGGAGCGATATACCTTTTGATCGAACTCTTTACCATTGTCGTCGGGACCAAGATGATGTTTGGCTGGCATTGGCGTCGTGTAACCTTTGCAATCTTGCATGCCGAACTTCTTCAGGCAGTCTTTGAGATATTTTTCTTGAGATATGAAGACGCCATTTCTTTGTTGACGAATTTGAAGACCAAGTAAGAACTTCAGCTCACCCATCATGGACATCTGATATTGCTCTTGCATGATGTATCCAAACTCATCACTATACTTCTGGTTGGTGCAGCCGAAGATTATGTCATCCACATATATTTGGCACACAAACAGTTCACCATCATATGTCTTCGTGAAGAGTGTGGGATCTAGAGATCCTAGTTTGAAGCCCTTGCTCTTCAGGAAGTCTTTGATTGTATCATACCAAGCGCGAGGAGCTTGTTTGAGACCATACAGTGCTTTGTTGAGTTTGTACACCATATCAGGATGTTTTGGATCTTCAAAGCCAGGTGGTTGAGCAACATACACTTCTTCTTCAATCTTGCCATTCAAAAATGCACTCTTCACATCCATTTGATATAGCAAGATGTTGTGATGATTTTCATAGGCTAGCATTATGCGAATAGCTTCAAGCCTAGCAACAGGAGCAAATGTTTCATCGAAGTCAATTCCTTCAACTTGAGTATATCCTTGAGCCACAAGACGTGCTTTGTTTCTGATGACTTGACCATGCTCATCTTGTTTGTTCCGATATATCCATTTTGTGCCAATAATGTTATGCTTGCGAGGGTCAGGGCGCTTGACCAGTTCCCAAACATTATTCAGCTTGAACTATTGAAGTTCTTCTTGCATGGCTTGAATCCATTCAGGTTCCATAAAGGCTTCAGCAACTTTCTTGGGTTCAGATATTGATACAAATGAAAAATGCCCACAGAAATTTGCTAACTGTGTTGCTCTTGATCGAGTAAACGGACCAGGTGCATTGATGCTATCAATTATCTTCTCAATTTGTACTTCATTTGCAACACAAGGATGAACTGGACGAAGACCTTGCTCATGCTGATCATTGTCATCATTGGAAGTATTGTCTTCGGTCTGAGCATTGTCTTCAGGTTGGTTTGGTGCAGAAATGATAAGTTCCTCTTCAGGCTGTGCTTCAGAGGGCATGATCTCACCAGTTCCCATCAGCTTGATAGATTCACTGGAAGGAGCTTCATCAAGTGTGCTTGGCAGGAGCTCTCGTTGTGAACCATTGGTTTCATCAAATCGCACATCCACTGTTTCAACGATTTTGTAGTGGAAGAGGTTGAAGACTCTGTAAGAGTGCGAATCCTTTCCATAGCCAAGCATGAAGCCTTCGTGAGCTTTGGGTTCAAATTTTGACTTGTGATGGGGATCCTTGATCCAGCACCTAGCTCCAAAGACTCTAAAGTAGCTGACATTTGGCTTCTTGCCAGTAAGGAGCTCATAGGATGTTTTGCCCAGAAGCTTATGGATGTAGACGCGGTTGATGATGTGACAAGTTGTATCAATGGCTTCAGGCCAGAATTTTCTTGGTGTCTTGTACTCGTCAAGCATTGTTCGAGCCATCTCGATGAGGGTTCTGTTCTTGCGCTCTACAATGCCGTTTTGCTGAGGTGTGTATGGAGCAGAAAATTCATGAGTGATTCCCATTGTATCCAGATAAAGATCAAGCCCGGTGTTCTTGAATTCAGTGCCGTTATCACTTCTGATATGCTTGATCTTGACGCCATAGTTGTTCATTGCTCGATTGGCGAATCGTCTGAAGACATCTTGTACTTCAGTCTTGTAGAGAATTATGTGCACCCATGTATATCTTGAGTAGTCATCAACAATGACGAAGCCATAGAGACATGCCATTGTTGTGAGGGTGGAGTAGTGAGTAGGGCCAAATAAGTCCATGTGCAACAGCTCAAAGGGTTGAGATGTCGTCATGATTGTCTTCGAGGGGTGCTTGGCCCTCGTCATCTTCCCAGCTTCGCAAGCACCACACAAATGATCTTTCTTGAACTTGACACCTTCGATGCCTATGACATGCTTCTTCTTGACGAGAGTGTGCAAGTTCCTCATGCCAGCATGCCCCAGCCTTCGATGCCAGAGCCAGCATTCTGAAGCTTTTGCAAGAAGACATACGGCAAGTTGTGGACCTGCTGAGAAATCTACCATGTATAGATCACCTTTCCTATACCCTTCAAAGACTAGAGACTTGTCAGATTCCATTAGTACAAGGCAACAATATTTTCCAAATATCACAATCATGTTTAAGTCACAAAGCATTGAGACAGACATTAAGTTGAATCCAAGGGATTCAACAAGCATCACTTTATCCATGTGTTGATCCTTTGAGATTGCAACTCTACCTAGACCCAATACCTTGCCTTTACCAGTGTCAGCAAATGTGATTTGACTCTTGTCGGATGGACGTAAGGTTGAGTCCATGAGAAGACTTCGATCACCAGTCATATGATTAGTGCATCCGCTGTCAATAATCCATTCTGAAGCTTTTGGTGACATGCCCTACAGTGCAGTTAGGAGGATAGGCTTCACAATGTATGTTGTGAAGCATAAGCAGTTGATACACACTTGGATTATCACAGCATAGATGAAAGTTAGCACACAGTATGACAGGTAAGTGATTCATATGTGGAATACATAGTAAGTCATTTTATCATTGCGTCCCTTTGTGTTTTAGGTCCCCAGCAATAATATCGGACGCCTTTGATTGCTGGCTGGAGACCATGTTCTGCAAAAGAGAGTTAGTTCTTCTTCACCACCCACATCTTTAGGGGTGGCTTAGAAGCAATGAGTCTAAGTGCAGCATCTGAGAATTTCGGCTTTGGAGCCCTAGCAAATAGCCTTGCAGGAGATGAATGATACTCATATGAATAAGCAGAAAAGTTCTTAGTATTATGAACATAGCGGTTTGAAGACACACGCTCATATTCATGAGTGTGATTTCCCTACAAAACATTGGCGTTAGGGTGACTCAGGTGAGTCATGTTTCCGTATGAAGCCGTTGGACCATGTGACGCCTTTGGTCTGGGGTTTGTCTTCTTCCCTGGTGGTGTCATGAAAACATTCACAGGAAGATTCTCAAGACAACTTTTGGGAACCCAGATCTTCTTCATTGGCGGTCCATTCCTGCAGTTAGCACCAATATACCTGGCAAACACTTCACCATTCTGATTTTTGAACAGTTTATAGTTTGCATCAGTGATAATAGGATTAGCACAGGTAAAGCCAGATAAAGTGGATGGATCCACTGAAGGTTCCTTTGCAGCAACCCATGTGGTTTTGGGATACTGCTCAGGCTTCTAGTAGGAACCATCAGCATTCATTTTCCTCTCGAACCCAACACCCTCTTTCCTAGGGTTTCGGTTCAGAATCTGCTTTTTGAGGACATCACAAAGTGTCTGATGCCCTTTCAGACATTTATACATCCCTGTTTCAAGCAATGTCTTCAACCTAGCATTTTCATCAGCAATAGTAGTGGTATCCTCAAAAGAGGGGTTAGTTACCACATCAGTAGTTGAAGACAGAGCAACAGTAGCAGCAGTGGAACATTCAACAACAGAGGTAGCGTTATCACGCACAATGCATTTTAAGCACGGTGGTTCAAATTCATCCTGAGCGGGACTGATCTATTGAGCGTGAAATGACTCATTCTCTTTTTGAAGATCTTCATGAGTCGCTTTCAATTTCTCAAGCTCTTGCTTCCTTTGAAGATAATCATAGGAGAGCTTTTCATAAGTGGTTGAGAGCGTCTCATGAAGACTTTCAAGTTCTTGATACTTAGCATGAAGATTTTTTATGTCTTCAACTGAGGACTGTGAACGTGTCATTTCCGCGTCCAACAGGTCATCGCTTTTGTCTAACAGTTTTTGAGTATGTTCCATAGCCCTTTGTTGTTCAGTAGCAATTTTAGCAAGTGTTTTGTAGCTGGGTTTAGATTCACAATCAGAGTCATCTTCACTTGATGTTTGAAAGTAAGCATCGCGTGATTTTACCTTGGCACCGCGTGCCATGAAGCAGTAGGTGGGAGCAGGATTGTCCTTGTCATCATCAGCGTTGGTGTGGGAGTCATAGTCTTCAGTGTTGAAGATGGACTTTGCAACGTAGGCTGTGGCCAGAGCCAGACTTGCAACACCAGAGTCGGACTCAGCTTCAGATTCCACCTCTGCCTCCTCAGAAGCAGACTCCTCCTCTGAATCCATTTCCTTGCCAACAAAAGCACGAGCCTTGCCAGATGAGCTCTTCTTGTGAGATGAAGACCTTGATGAGGACTTGGAAGAAGACTTCGAAGATTTCTTCTTCTTCTTGTCATCGGAGTTATATTCCTTGCTCTTCTTCTTCTTCTTCTCGTTTTCCCACTGAGGACACTTAGAGATGTAGTGCCCAGGCTTCTTACACTTGTGACATGTTCTCTTCTTGTTGTCTTGAGTGGAAGCTTCATCATTTCTTGAACTGGATCATGAAGACTTTCTGAAGCCCTTCTTCTTGGTGAATTTCTGGAACTTCGTCACAAGCATAGCAAGTTCCCTTCCAATGTCTTCAGGATCATCAGAACCGCAGTCAGATTCTTCTTCTTTAGATGAGGAAACAGCTTTTGCCTTCAAAGCACGAGTTCGGCCATAGTTGGGGCCATAGATATCTCTTTTCTTAGAAAGCTGGAACTCATGTGTGTTGAGCCTCTCATGTATATCAGATGGATCGAGAGTCTTGAAGTCAGGACATCTTGTATCATGAGGGCAAGGGTGTCAAAGGAGCTGTCAAGGGATCTCAGCAGCGTCTTGACGATTTCATGCTTGGTGATCTCAGTGGCGCCGGGAGCCTGAAGCTCATTTGTGATGTCGATGAGGCGATCAAACGTGAGCTGGACATTTTCATTGTCATTTCCTTGAAGCGGTTGAAGAGATTGCGAAGAACACTGATTCTCTGGTCTCTCTGAGTAGAGACGCCTTCGTTGACATTGGATAGCCAGTCCCAGACTAGCTTTGACGTTTCCAGAGCACTCACGCGGCCATACTGTCCTTTGGTCAGATGACCACAGATGATGTTCTTGGCAGTCGAGTCCAGTTGAATGAACTTCTTGACATCAGCAGGGGTGACACCTTCACCAGTCTTTGGAACGCCGTTCTTGACAACATACCAGAGGTCGACATCAATGGCTTCAAGATGCATGCGCATCTTATTCTTCCAGTAGGGATATTCTGTTCTATCGAACACGGGGCAAGCAGCGGAGACCTTGATTATCCCTGCAGTCGACATAGCTAAACTCCAGGTGGTTAAACCAAATCACACAGAACAAGGGAGTACCTTGCTCTGATACCAATTGGAAGTGCTAGTTATCGACTAGAGGGGGGTGAATAGGCAATTTTTATCAAATTCTTCAAAACGTGGAAGTTTCGAAGACAAACAATAGAAATGACCTAATTGATATGCAGCGGAAGATAAACTACAACAACCAAGCCATAGTCAAGTATGCAATAGCGTTAACGTATGAAGACTAATAGTGGCTAGGTAGTAGGATCAGGATGGAAGATAGTATGAAGCCAATCAACAATAGTAGTCAAGCAATGAAGTCAATTAGATAAGACAGATAAGCAATGACTTCACGAAGACAAACTCAAAGTAAAAGAGGAAAGAGATAGAACCAGTCACTTGTTGAAGACACAGGATTTGTTGGACCAGTTCTAGTTGCTGTGATAACTGTACGCCTGGTTAGGGAGGCTGAGATTCAACTCAGAAGACCGTGTCTTCACCTTATTCCCCTTGAGCTAAGGACACTTAGTCCTCGCCCAATCACTCTGGTAAGTCTTCAAGGTAGACTTCCGAACCTTCACAGACTTCGTTCACCCGGCAATCCACAATGACTCTTGGATGCTCAGAACGCGACGCCTAACCGGCTGGAGGATGCACAGTCCTCAAGTGTAATAAGTCTTCAGGTCACACAGATAGAAAGACTTCAGTGATGCCTAACACTCTTTGGCTCTGGGTGTTTGGGCTTTGTCCTCGCAAGGATTTCTCTCTCAAAGGCTTCAAGGTGGGTTGCTCTCAAAATGACAAAAGCCGTAAACTAACTCTGAGCAGCCACCAATTTATGGTGTAGGGGGTGGGCTATTTATAGCCACAAGGCAACCCGACCTGATTTGTCCGAAATGACCCTGGGTCACTAAGGAACTGACACGTGTTCCAACGGTCAGATTTCAAACACACGCGGCAACTTTACTTGGGCTACAAGAAAAGCTGACTCATCCAACTCTGGATAAGATTTGCTCTCATTGTCTTCGCTCGAAGACATAGGATTTGGGTTGAGCATCACTTCAGTCACTCTGACTTAGTTCACTTGGACCCCACTTAACAGTACGGTGGTTCCTATGACTCAACAAAGAAGAAAAGGAAACAACGAAACCACAAAGTCTTCGCGCTCCATAGTCTTCATGCAATGTCTTCTCATGTCATAGTCTTCAATATGAATATCTTCTCATACCACCATTGTCTTCAATGTCTTCATACATTTTTAGGGGTCATCTCCGGTAGGTAAACCGAATCATTGAGGGACACTACCGCGTTATCCTGCAATTCTCACAAACGCATCAGTCCCTCAACCAACTTTGTCGTCAATACTCCAAAACCAACTAGGGGTGGCACTAGATGCACTTACAGTAGTTGACGGAAATGTCTCCTCCCACTGAACGCCAATGTCAAATCTAAAACTTGAACTCTAGTGGATAGGGAATACCATTGTCCTCCAAACCGTCCAACCATAGATTGGTTCGCGGCCTCGTCTTTTAAAAAACCTACCCAAAACCGCCAGTGCACGACCCGCACGTCCTGACCAAAATTATCTCATGGCGACAAGTGAAATACACAAGTGGAATACATGTGTTGTGTCACTTGTCGCTGCCGAAGTAATTTAGGAATAACCTTTGCAAAGGCTGGTTCTTCGAAATAAACAATCAAGAACTTAATTTTCAAGTTGGCAATACACAAGTATTATGACATCTCTCTCTCAGAAGAAAAAAAGGCAGTCAACTACTCGATTCTCATGTTGTCAATACAAAGTGCCAATATGTTTTTGTTAGAGTTGTGTTGAATATTGTGTACAATGTAGGTTACAGTTGGACTTGTAGTAGTATTGTGTTTAGATAGGATATGGAGTCGTGTCCAAGTAGGACACTTGTATCCTAGGCCTCTCATATATAGCGGGGGTAGACACATGATGTAACATATGCCAACATAATAGCATCAGAATGCAGGGGAAGCCGGCGACATGTGCCGGCGTCCAGAGCGACCAGGTGCGGTATTGTAGCGGTGTCATGTGGAGGAGTGCCCATAGTCAGGCCCCGGGGATGTAGCCATATCGGTGAACCTCGTTAACAAATCTCGGTGTCGTGCTCGTATGATTACTTGGTCCTCGGGTGATCAAAGGTATGCCTCTGATTTATTCTAACAAGTGGTATTATGAGCTAGGTTGTTCGGAGGCCATAGATTGTTGATCCATAGGAAGTATCAAGTTCAAGATGCAGCCGATTGCGGTGTGGTTCTTGGCAATATTGAAGAAGCGGTCGGCAGAGTTCTCAGCGGAAAGCAACGGCGTGGCTGGGTCGGATCGATTCATGCAGGCAGGTGGTGCACGAGCATATCACGGCTGAGGCGCAGGTGAATAGCAGGCTGGCTCGGCCCAACTTGGGCTCCTAAAGGGGCTGAAGCCAGAGGCCAGGGGCATGTTTGGTTCAAGTTTTGAATAGTAATCGCATTGCATACACTTCTCAACCCAGCCTGCATCCCTAGTCCCTGCATTAGGTAATATGCAAGTGCACTTTTTTTGGTTGGCTGCATTGGCCCTAATGTCACATGAACATGGCGTTTGGTTGCATACGGCGTACATGTTGTGTTTACCTTATACCCTAGTTGGTGAACTTACCCACAATGATCACACCTAGCACACCAACACCACAACACAGCAATGGTGACAAACTGGGCAAAGATGATGAAGTTCTTCAGCTTCAGGCCGAACTGACGATCCACCTTAGCAGCTTCCACTTTGACAGCTCCAACCTTGGCACTGTCGACACTGCTGCCTCCGTGCTTTCGCACCCAGGCGGAGTAAGCTTGTTCTGCCTAGTCTTGAACCCTCTATAGTTGTTGTTGCTATATGATGCCACTTGTGCATTGGCTTGTTCCCATGAACTATAAACCCCTGGAACCTCACCGATGAACACGACATACCACTTGCCCTAGCAATGCACAAGAGCAAGAGTTGAAGCAGCAAATAAATGGAGCACAAGTAGCACACAAACAACAATGGAGCAGAAGAGAAGTAAAGCATGCATGATCATACGGCATAGCAAGTTCAACCTAGCACGACCTTGGTGTTAACCTACCACCACATCCAAAAAAGGGTGTCGTCCTGCCACCGCAAGTTCACCATCAGTGTGAGGGGTTAGTATATACCACCTCACCAAAATATATAGACCATCAAATAGTTTTTGAGCCCTATCTACACAAAATGTACGTCGCCATCATCATCATCATCGTCGTCGCTACTGCCATCGCCGTCGGGGATCATGCACGCTCACAGGCAGTACTACTCTAGTAGTAGTGCTTGCCCAGCCAGCTCCTGAGCCACAACACCCTGTGAGCGCCGGCCATGGCAACGAACCCAACACCCTGGGCCTTGTTGTCAAGCAGGTGGCTGAGAGCTGCCATGAGAGCCTCTCGCTGAATCTACCCTGGGTCATGACAGCACCATACAGGTCAGTGTGGACGTCGAGGGGCTTGCAATCCCTGATGGTTGTTGCCACCTCCTTCACCGCCTCAGTCATGCTGCAAAAGACATTGATCTCCTCCTCCATCAGGCCTCCTCTCTTCCTATTCCTATCATGGACGGGGTCAAATGGCTTGTCGAAGGGCTTCACAGCAGGCTTGTCAGGGCCATCAAGGACCTCGACGTCTGGTGTCCTAGGGAAGTCTGGCATGGGAGAACCAAGAGGCTCACCCGAGCCCATGGCATGCTTCCCAGTTGCCAGCCCGAAGGAGAAGATGTGCTACATATGGTTGTAGTTCTGGATGGGTGTGTTGAGGAACTCAGCGTCCCTTGGGTGGTCCTAAGAATGAAACACAAGTGTTGTTAGTTGCGATTAGGAGTAGGCAATGGTGGACAGTATGAAAAGGAAGAGGGCCGTGAGCTAACCGCGACATGGCCGGCGCAGTGCTCTGCCTCCAGAACTATGGAGCAAGTGTTCTCATCCCATGAGGTGCCGCTAAGGTCTCTTAGCTTGGACACTTGGATCCATCGACTTCTCCACTTCCTCAGGCTTTGTTCGGTTAATCCCATTCTCGGGTGGATTGGAGGGGATTTGCAGGGATTTTGGCCTGTAGGGGATTAATTCCCCCTCAATCCCCTTCAAATCCACCTCAACCGAACAAGCCCTCAGGTGGTTGTACACCTGAGTGGCAGACACCTCTTGCCCACAGAACTCGAACGCCTGCTTCGCAGCGGTGTTCAAGTGCACCTCCTTGAAGCCCTTGTCAGTCATAACTCCATTAGAGATGAGCTCACACATCTTGTTCAGCACGAACGTGGACATGTACGACTGCCACTTCATGTTGTTCGACCCACCATCCTTCTTTGCCTTTACTGCTGCTACCTTGATTGCAGCGGCAGCAGCAGCAGCAGGAGTTGGCTTAACGAGCACTACTGGCACCTAGAGGGAATCAGACTCGAACACCTCTGAATTAGGTCCCATCTCGGACATAGGCTGCGAGTCCTCGATAAACGATGGAGCAAACTGGCTGTCGGACACGACAAGGGCCTGACTAAGATCTTACGTCTATGTGGTCATGTCCTACAATGGTAGCACGCATTGACAGTGAGCATAGAACACAACATACCGGACAATCCATGAAAGTAGGAGCATACATGTACATGGTTCATCACTATCTTAGCAAGCACATGCTTCATCACTATCATACTAAGCATACCAGACAATCTATGAGCAGGAACATACATCTACAACAAACAACATGCTACAAATAGACCACCAATAGCTACAAATCTCAGATCTAATCATGATTCAACACAAGCACAAGGTTCAACTTCAAACTCGACTACTAATCTAGCCTACCACATGCTTGAACGTCTAGCCCTACCGCAAATTGCAACCGCAGCATAGCAACCAACCATATCAGCTCACAGATCAGACCACTAATCAACCATGCATCTAGATCAAACCTAGCTGCAGCTCAGATCTAGCTAGAAGGAACAGAGAGAAAGGGGGATTGAACTCACAGAGGCCATGGCTGTAGCTTGAGGACGAGGGGGACGGTCGTGGAAGATGAACACCGGTCGGTGAAGGAGCTCTGACGCCGTGGACTGTCGGCCGATGAATATGCGCCACTTACCTGCTCGTCGGTGCCGATGCGCGTCGGCGGAAAAGCTCGAACGGAGGAAGAATGGTAGCGGGAGTTGGGGCGGTGAGGGAGGGGATAAATAGGGGTGGACTCGGCGGGAGGTGAGCCAAAATCCTCCGCAGATTTTTCGGCGACGCGGGCCAGCTCGCGCCATCTCCCCTGCTTGCACAAGGGAAGAAGCACGTCACCCTCCCCTGCCTCGCCCGAGCCAGGCTCGCGAGCTACTGCCGCTTCTTGCGTTCCCCCTGGGTCTGGCCTGGACGTGCTTTAAGTTTCATATGATGCGGGCCGCACAGTGAACACAGGAAACCAAACGGGCCAAATTCTTCCCGCGTGGGTCAGGCTGGGCCTAATGCGGGCAACCAAACACGCCCCAGATGTGCACGGAGCAGCTATGAGCGAACTGACCATGAGCTTATCCGTTTGTTTCACGAGAATTGAAGACATCCTGAAGAATTGTTTGGAAAACAAAAAAAAGGACCGACTCCTCGTGTTCGACGCGGCGAGAGGCAGAAGTAGATCGATTTGGCGGAAGGGGGAAATCCATTGATTGATGTATGCATCCATCGGGACAGCACAGGCATTGGAAAAGCAAAGCTTGCGTCAAGTCGTGCGTGTGGCTGCAGGCAAAACAACTACGCAACAGTTCAGAGGATCAGCTAAGCATCAAGGTGTAGAGAACCTTCCGTGAGTAGTTTGCTACTTGCACACGAGAAGGGTACGAAGACCTTGGGCTTTGCTAGACGTACACGGACTGCTTCGCATCTGGTAGCAGTTGGTTAATTTTTTGCATGTCAGTCGTACAAAGAATGATGGCGCCAATGGGTATCATGTTTGAGGTGGAGAAGTTTAATGCAACTGAAAACCTTGGGTTATGGCAGACAAGAGTGAAAGATTTATTGGCACAACAGAGATGCTTGAAGGCGTTGAGGGAAGTCATGTCAGCTAAGATGAAATTTTTATGTGATGGATGAAAACTTATGGAACACGATTTGGGAGCCTCGAGCGTGTCATACAGTCGAACGGGTTCGGCTGGGTTGGACTAGACAGTCTGACGGATCGACGTGAGTCGGTTGGTACAGAAGATGGTGGGATCAGCGATGATGACATAGGAGTGTGATGCTGATGGTGACCGACTTCTGGGGCGCGGAAACACATGGCGCAGGCCCAAAGGCTTGTGTGGCTTCTACAAGACTATGACGGGGGATTGATTCAAGGTGGTGTATACACAGAGCTTGAAGTCGATGAGGCGCATGGGTGGACTGATCATCTACCATGGAATCATGTTAAAGGTGGAGCTGGAGTCTGAAAGACTTCACTCAGTGCTGATTAAGGGGCTACGGCGTAAGTCGACAGAGAGTCGAAGCCTATTCAGCGGGAAAGGCAAGTGACACGTAATTTGGACCGGAGCCCAGTGGTCTGATGGAAGCGTGAAACTCGTCATCGGTCGGTGATGATCGGTGGTACTCTGCAGTGGGGGTTGAGTGGTGTGGGTTCGCGACCCTTGAGACTCGACCGGTGTCGTGGAATTAACACGTCAGTTGTCCTTAGTGTGAGGACTTAGTCGCGAGGCCAATCGCATTTATGCGGTAGCTTGAGAGGGGTTGGACGGGATCAAGAGACGCAACACAAGACAAGGATTTATACAGCTACGGGCCCCGGGAAACATCATCCGGTAATAACCCTACATGCTGTTTGTGGCTAGGTCTCATTATGATCATGAGCGAGTCGCCGTAAGCCGGCTCTTTGTGTCTAGCCCTAGAGATTGTTTCTTGTTGCCTCTCTCTCTTGGGGTGCCCTACCCCTCCTTATATAAGTTGAAGGGGCGGCTTACATGTAGAGTCCTATTAGGATGAGAACTAACTTATTCTCTACTACAAGTCGGATACAAGTACGGATCTTGCTTCCTCGTAAAGGAAATATTCCTCATGCCTTCTATCTTAAGCCGGCCCACCATAATATGAGCCGGCCTACTGGGCCTTGGGCCTAGTCTTCTATGTGACCCGCCGTCGGGGTCATCCGTGAGTCGTCTGACCAGTGAGCCGCCAGACCCGTGAGTCGCCAGTCCTCCGGCGGGTCATCGGTGAAGCGCCAAGTCCGGCCGGGTCATACTTCCGGCAGGGTCATACCGCGGGGTATATCCCCGACATTATCCCCCAGTTTAATTTGGATTTATCCATGTTAAACTGATCCTGTAAAGCAAACACAAGAACAACTTTGACAGATTGTGTTCCGGGTTAAAAATTCTTGTACGCCGGCACCTGATTATCCTTAAGTCCAATTGTCATTTCCTTCATCTAGAGAATCCGGGTCAAATAAGCTAGCTTCATACTCAATTTGCTGATGTTAGTTTCTCAAAGAAAAATATTGTGAAGAATAATCCACTTGAGTCAGCTTCCAAGGCGCCGGGTTAAATAATTTTGGTCTTCAAATACTCATCTGATATTCAGCCGGCTTGAAGATGTAAAACTTGCCGGTTTATCATTAGCAAAAACTACCGGATTATAAAACAGACGATGCCGTGTCATAATTGCTGTTGACACCGGTTTATGTAATTGATCCTCCTGATTTGCTCAAAACTGATAATTTGAAGATTTTTCTCCCTTATATCCATATTACCTGTAGCCCCCAAGTCTTTAGCAGAACAAAGTGATGGTTTAAGACTTGCTCCAATAAATGTTGCAACCTTGAAGAAATCCGGTTTATTCATCTCAATCATATAAACTGAATATTCCACACACGTAGCCCCCAAGTGCCGGGTTGTCATGCTTGCAGCAACCTGGGACTTGTAACTGCTTTATGCTCATGAAAATTTCAACCAGTGTAGCCCCCAAGGGCCGGGTCATTATGCAATAATGAGCAGGGACTTTGTAGATATAACCATGTAAATTTGAACAGCAATGTGTAGCCCCCAAGGGCCGGCTTAGTAAGATAATACTGAGCTGGGACTTTGTATATAATTGATAATAACATCATATAATATAGTCTCCACCATGGGGCTTGAACCCACGTCCACAAGGTTAAGAGCTTTGTACTCCACCAACTGAATAGTGGATCGTTCAATATAATGGATTAATGCTTGTGTACCTTGAATTTTTGACAGGAGCAATTGGTAGCCCCCAAGGGCCAACTCATTTAGAATGTGATGAGTCGGGTCTTCAATAAGTTGAGCAAAAATGACTTTGCATTAGCCCCCAAGTTCCATGGTGCATGCTGGCAGTGACATGGGACTTGCATATTTGATATTATCCCAATCTGAATAATATAGCCCCCAAGTGTCGGGTCGTAAGCCTGCAGGGACTCGGGACTATTTCTTCCATTGTAGAATAAATCATATCCAAAAAATAATAGCCATTGCGCCAAAGCGACTTTGAAAACCTCAATCACAACATTGGTTATTGATAATCACAATAGAAATCCAGCCATGTTGGCTATTCGAGATTTGAATAATATAATCCGGTATGAAAACCTCAATCATTCAATATCATCATGAAAATCCAGCCAGTTTTGGCTATTAAAGATTTGAATACCTCATCGGTTGACATGTAAATCCGAAGTTTAAATACCTGGCGGCTCTTGGCCGATGACGACTTAATGCGCATTCATTATAAGCCGGAATTTTTGTAACCTGGTGGCCTATAGCCCTTGAGAAAATCAATAACTGATAACCCTTTTGAGACACCAATTTCAGTGATGAGCTTGGACCGAAGCATTTATATAAGCACAATTCTGCAAATCCTGCACAGAGTTTAAACAACATATGCCCTGGCGACTTAATGTCAAGGGCCAGGGCGGGTAACCACCCAAATGTAGTCTTACCCTGCACACAAGTAGATCACAAGAACCCTTGGCGGTTTACCGCAGGGCGGGTCATAATACCTCACATATAACCACTGTGATATTGAATTTGTACTGCCGGTTTACATGAGCTGTGTAGTAAGGGTGATAACCCAATCTTTAGAAGCCAATGCTTCCACATAGATGATGATTGTCATAAGCTGGCGACTTATAGTCAAAAGTCAAGCCGGGTTAAATAGAAACCACTCATATATGCTTCAGATATAATCAAAAGAGTCTCAAGTAAAATCCAAAAAATTGTTTGCAAAAAGAAACTTCAAGAATTTTGAGGCTTCTGATTCGAATACGATCAGAAAACCGTTCCAAAGGGGTTAAGCTAAGATTCAAATACGATCATATACCCCAGTGGCTTTGGTGTTGCCGATCAAGAGGGTACCGACAGCTATGTTCTCTTTGGTTCGAATACGACCTATGTTTCAACAGGTTGCCCCCAAATGACCTTAAGAGTTGTTTAACGACGCTGATTCGAATACGATCCATGTCGGACCCAAAAGAGGTTAAGCTATGATTCGGATACGATCAAGAAGCCCCCTAGTGAGTTTGGCAGTGTGCCGATCAAAAGGGTTTCGACAGCTATGTTCTCTTTAGTTCGAATACGACCTATGTTTGAACATAAAGCCCCGAAGTGACCATAATAAGATAAGCCGTAAGGCAGGATACCTATGTTTGAACCGCGCATCATGGCAGCAAGTTCTTTTTGGCAACCTTTAATTTTTCTTAGAACTCAAACTTGCGAGAAATTAATTCTTTTTGAACCGGAACTTTAAACCGAATTTGAAAGCTTCAAAAATTTGTAAGGGACAAATTTATTTTGAGCCGGATTTGAGAGCTTCAAAAATTTGTGAGGGACAAATTTACCCTGGGCCGGCTTTTGAACCGGATTTTAAACCAGAGTCCTTATTTTGAGCCGGAAATCTTCTCACGGCTTTTAAATTTTCATCGATCTAGCAGTAATCTCCGGGGCCCGGGTTATTTTTCCCTTCAATGGTGCTGACGTATACTTCAGAGGCACAACACAGCACCACCTTTGCTGCACATAAAAATATACAGACCAAAGTAATTGTTCTTTGACAAAAAATAATACGTGCTAATAAAATAGACTTTAAATGGATAGCACCTGATTCGTTTAGGCCGGAAATAACCCGCCATGAAGTTGATGATCACTAGGTGAAACTGAAACCACTCATGGGTGAGTCGGCCGTGGGAGCAGACAGATGAGTCGGCCCGGTGTTGTAAGCCGGCGCGGACGAACAAGTTGTCATCCACGTTGTAAGCCGGCGCGGACGCGTGAACCGGACGTGAGGGCGAACGTGCGAGTCGTCCGTGACATTGTAAGGCGGTGCAGACCGGCGAGTCGGCCGGCGCGTTGATGTAAACCGGACCGCGATACGCATGTCCGTGAAGCTGCGCGGCACAGCCGAACGTGCCTCCGTAGTATAATACCACCCTTTTTTCTTTTAATAGCTGTCCTGCATAAAAATATTACATGCCAGAGTAACTGTTGTCGGATGAACTAACATGTACTGATAAAATACATTGAAAGAATAACACCTGGTATTTTTTGCCGGATGAACACGGACGCTGGCGCTAGATAATGCATAGTGCTGCTTTTGTTTTTGACAAAAAAAATTGATTGGTTCTCTTGTCTTCAAGTGCCTGAGGTCTCCACGTGACCTTATCCTCCTCTTTCTTTTTAAACAAGTCCAGAACAATGCACACACGGCCCCTCGAGCAGAGTTTCTCTTTTCCTTCTCGAAAGTGCCTTTCTGCTCCCGAGCTCATTTGAGCTCGGTGAACAGTAAAATCGAAAAAAAAAACATAAAAACAAATTTAAAAAATTCCAAAAAAATTCTCAAAGAAACATTGACAAAAGTTCTAAGTGTTTGCAAAAATTCATCATGAAATCACATTCCTGTAATGCGTGGCAAAAAAAACAAATTCAGCCTCCAAAATGCTTTTGAAAGTAGCATTTTCAGAGTACCGATTTTATTTTATTTTGCCACGCCTTCTAGAAATGTGATTTTATGACGAATTTTTGCAAGCACTTAAAACTTTTGTCAATGTTTCTACCAAAAAAAAATTAGAATTTTTTGAAATTTTTTCGATTTTTTTTCAATTTTACTGTTCACCCGAGCTCATATGAGCTCGGGTGCAGAAACTCCACGTCCTTTCCTTCTCAGCTTCTGTTTACTAGTTGATGTACTGCATCTTCCTAACATCCAATGAAATAATACTTGACTGCAGCGGCCTTCAGACGACGGCGGCTGTTGAAGCGGAGGCGGAGTGGAGCAGGTATAACCAGCGCGAGGTTGGAAAGGTTTGAGAGTTGGCATGCACCCACGATCAAATCCTCCTCCAATTTGTTGTTGGTTTGTTTTTTCTTCTTGTGCTGACGGACCAATGGATGGATCACTCGGGGGTTGACCCTTGCCTGCACACGCGCTTGTTGATTGATCGGATTCGACGGATCACTTTGTGTCCGCGGCGCACAGCAGAACTCCAAACCCTTGCGTCGGCGGCTTATTCGCTATGGGCGACTCAAGGCCGCGGGCGTGAGCTTTGCGCGAGGGCGGCTCAAAGTGGAGACGACCCGACAATCTGGTGAGGTGAGTTGATGAAACGGCGGCCCGGGGTGCGGTCGTTGATCGCAGCAGAACAGTAGCAGGAGGCGAGGCCGCATGTGAGGACGCGCACCCGTGGATGTTGGACTCGTACCCAGCGACAGATAACAGCGGCGACAATCGAAGACGGGGCCACTTCGGGGACATTTTTACTGTTTTGACCCATTGGTGAAAGATTAGCACGATTTAATCCTAGTTTGAATTTTTTTTCGGATTTGACCCATTTCAAGACGCCAGCAACCGTGGCGTCTTGGTTACACGTGAGACGCCGTGCTCTCTGGCGTCTGGCCCTGGCCCACTCAAAAGAAAATTGCGGACGTGGCAAAGGCTAGACGCCGCAAACTTTGGCGTCTTGGCACCCTTGTACGCATGCAGCCGGCTTGTTCGATTAGTGTTTAGCCAAGCATGCAACTCTGCCGGGCCAGCAACCTCCGGTCCAGCTTTTCAAGTTTTATATATGCCTTGCTAGTAGCGTCTATGAAATACGTGTTTGAATATTTCTCAAGACTAGTATGTTCACTCTTCATAAAGAAAAAAATTAACTAGTATTTGAAACGAAAATTGTGGACCGAAGTCATGCAAAGTTTGACATACTTCATTAAAATCGGATGATATTTGACAAGTTCAACTAAAAAATTAAAACTATGCGAGGTACCGGACAGTGACCTCGTACGCATGACCGCCCTGGCCGGCAGCACCTCCGTCGTCGTCCGGTCCGTCCTCATCACCGTTGGAGTCTTTGTCGTTGTAGGTGCCTCGTTAGCCCTGATCGGCCGCTCTCTGGCGCTCACGACGCAGCCGATTAGCTTCCTCCGCCGAGCGCAGTGCCGTGTCACAAATATTGAAACACGTACTCCCTCCGTCTAGAAATACTTGTCGAAAAAATGGATAAAAATGAATGTATCTAGAAGTGGAATACGTCTACATACATCCATTTCTCCGACAAGTAGTTCCGGAGGAAGGGAGTATTTCATAGAAAAATAATAAGATGCAATTGGCAAGGGAGTATTTCATAGAAAAATAATAAGATGCAATTGGCAAGGGATAAAATTTGAAAGAAAAAAAGACTGGAGGTTGCTGGCCGGGCAGACTTGCATGCTTCGTCAATATATAATGGAACAAGCCAGTTGCATGCGTACAAGGTGTCAAGACGCCAACGTTTATGGCGTCTCCTCTTTGTAATGTTCGTAATTTTCGTTTGAGATGGGCCAGGGCAAGACGCCGGAGTCCATGGCGTTTCCCCGGTAACCAAGACGCCATGGCTGTTGGCGTCTTAAAATGGGTCAGATCCGAAAAATGTTTCAAATTAGGGTCAAATGGTACTAAACTTTCATCAATGGGTCAAAACAGTAAAAATGTCCCCACTTCGGCGAGAAGGAAAACGAAACCAGGGTGATCCAACAGCGCGGCAGTACGAGGTCGAGTCGGAGCAGAGGAGAAGTGGGGCCGGCTTGGCGCGGCAACGATGCACGTCCGAGGAATCTCACGCCTGTTAATTTTTCTCCAACAAGCCGTCCTCGACGTACGGCGCTGGTGATTGGACCTGTTTCACCCGGTGTTGCAATCCTTGTCTAAACATGCATGCTCACGTGAAGCAGGACAGGTTGCCTCCTCAAAATCACTTTATGCAATCCGTAACAACGTATAGTCTTGCCTTCAAGCAACAGTAGCATGATTGTTTATTGAAAGTAGTACTACTCCGAGCAACAGTATAGCAATAGTCTTTGGCAGATCAATTTATGAAAACGCCTCGTATTTTGACTCTTGTCTCCTCACTCACGCGTGTGTTGATTGACCCGACCCGGCGCGCGACCGCTATAGAAAAATTCCTTTCAGCCTTTGGAGTAGAAACGTGGCAGATAAATCACCTTGTACAGAAGATCTCGTCCCGGTCTCGGTGGATTGAAACAACGCGACGGCGGCATACTGAACCCTAATCTCTCAATCTTCCAACTTGCGTCTGCCAACCTCAAAATTAATAATAATTCTGAACATAGACTGATGAACGTGCCGACTCTCGACTCTGTTCAAGGCAGTCTCACGCCGGGTTACCCTGCGCGCTTTCCGTGCAGGCGCTTTTTTCCTTTGACATAACGCGAGCTTCCCGATCCCTGAATGAAATCCCTTCAAGAACTCAACACCCCCGTCAGTAGGCCCCATGATGGGCGCCAACTGTCGCGAAATTAACACGTCAGTAGTCCTTAGTGTGAGGACTTAGTCACGAGGCCAATCGCATTTATGCGGTAGCTTGAGAAGGGTTGGGCGGAATCGAGAGACGCAACACAAGACAAGGATTTATACAGTTTCGGGTCCCGGGAAACATCATCCGGTAATAACCCTACATGTTGTTTGTGGCTAGGTCTCATTATGATCATGAGCGAGTCGTCGTAAGCCGGCTCTTTGTGTCTAGCCCTAGAGATTGTTTCTTATTGCCTCTCTCTCTTGGGGTGCCCTGCCCCTCCTTATATAAGTTGAAGGGGCGGCTTACATGTAGAGTCCTATTAGGATGAGAACTAACTTATTCTCTATTACAAGTCGGATACAAGTACGGATCTTGCTTCCTCGTAAAGGAAATATTCCTCATGCCTTCTGTCTTAAGCTGGTCCACCATAATATGAGCCGGCCTACTGGGCCTTGGGCCTAGTCTTCTATGTGACCCGTCGTCGGGGTCATCCGTGAGTCGTCTGACCACTGAGCCGCTAGACCCGTGAGTCGCCAGTCCTCCGGCGGGTCATCGGTGAAGCGCCAAGTCCGGCCGGGTCATGCTTCCGGTCGGGTCATACCGCGGGGTATATCCCCGACAACCGGGACAGCAGAGGTTCGACGCGGTAATAGCGGCGAGGCGTGAGGTATGCATGGGACATGGAGACGGGCCAGGACTCTGGTGGTCACACATGTGGTGAGACAACTGTGAATTTGACTCGGGATGACTACAAACAACGGTGAAATTCCTTCAAGTTTCAGACAGACAGTCAAGAAAGGAGCGATGATGTTGAGTTCAGGTAACTCTTATGTGTGACGCCCAATATGTAAGTTGTTCATTTTCATGCAGGTCAGTGATCAGTGTGTGATGGCGTTGGACTGATACTCTGGAAGTTGGAAGCATAAACTAGAGTAACAAGGAACTTAATTTTGCTCGAGTGTTGACTGTGGTCAAGAAAAGAAGGGACTACAAGTTGCAGGTGAAGTCATATGAAGTCTTTGGAGTAGCAACGGTACTCATGGGATAAGCTCAAGTCCAATGTACATGGAAGTTTGACGCATTGACAAATTCAAGGTGGTGGAGAATATTTGCTAAGGTGGAGTTTGTTAGAGTTGTGTCGAATATTATGTACAATGTAGGTTACAATTGGACTTGTAGTAGTATTGTGTTTAGATATGATATAGAGTCATGTTCAAGTAGGACACTTGTATCCTAGGCCTCTTATATATAGCGGGGGTAGACACACAATATAACTTATGCCAACATAATAGCATCGGAATGCAGGGGAAGCTGGCGGCATGTGCCACGTCCAGGGCGACCCATATCGGTGAATCTCGTTAACAAATCTCGGTATCGTGCTCGTGTGATTGTTTGGTCCTCGGATGATCAAAAGTATGCCTTGAATTTATTCTAACCGTTTCTCTCTAAAGAAAAAAAACCGATCAAAATGAAAATACGTTCTTCTCGTGTTTAAAAAGGAAAATCAGAGGCCACAACTGGTAAATAGGAGGATAACTCCAGCCTTTGCATCGATTGATGCAGCTAGGCAACTGATAAGTATACAATCAAATCCATTGCCACGAAATCCCAGCATTGATCCAAACATGTCGCTAGATGATCATGCATGCTCAATTCATACAAGGAAACGTAGAACACTACATCTTTGAGGCCGGTATACATCAGCGATCCATCCACACCCAACTCAGCTCAACCTTGTTCAACTCAAACATGTTCATTATTAATTCTACGACCCGATGGACCCTTGCAATTCAGAAACATCTTATCACGTTCTTCCATCAGATGAATAACACAAAGCGACCGAAGAGCGCCGGCGCAAAATATCACGTGCAGCTGCTCGATCTCACACATGTCCTGGCGATCCCTTCATTCCCATGATCTTTTCCTGTGGAAAGTCCACTCGGATGGGTTGATGGTCGATTTGCCGCTGGAGGTGACAAGGTCGTAGGGCGAGTCCTCCCCAAACTCGGTCGGCATCGCCTTCCAGTGTAGGCATGGATCCCACTCCGCCTCCTTGAGGATCCTCAGGATCTCTTCCACAACTATATTGCTCCCCTCTTCCGACAAATGCAGCCCGTCCCTACAAATTAAGAGTCATTGCTTACTTGATTCTTCTCTTCAGATAATTGTAAACAAGAGAGAATGAACAAGCTAGAAAGATGGATTCCAAACTCACGTAAAGCATGCTGTGGCCCAGTCCTCTCGTTTCTGCATGGCGTTCCAAAGATCGATCACCTTGATGCCCATCTCTTTCGATACAGATATACATGCTTCAGAGTAGAGACGGCAGGTTTCGTTGGTCCGCACAATCTCGCTCAGTGCAGTGCTGGTTGATTTCTTGAGCAGCTCCTCGTTGAGCGGCGGGCAGCTCAGAAAGATCACACGAGTTTTGTCGGACAGGCTCTTGAGGTGCTCTCCTATCTTCCTCATGTTGTCCATGTACTCCTCAAGTGGCACATGAGGTCCAAGCCCGGAAGGGTGCGGAGCAATCGAATCATTGCCACCAAAGTAAACTACCACCAAGCTAGGCTGCACTGCTGAATCCTAATTAAGAAACAAGAGTTGCAGCCAATTAACAGTTAAGTTATATCAAAAAAAAAAATACTGCTCAAGTTAGAATTATGTAGTCAGCAGAGACGATATAAACAAAAAATGTAGGATTATCTAGCTAGTCTGAAGAGAGCATCGGACCTTGGGGAAAATTTTGGTAATGACTTGAAGTGCTCGCCTTGAGTTCCATGCAATATATCCTCTGAGAACAATATCCGCCTGAACGAGTTGAATACACATACATCAGTCAACCGGATTGTTGTTAGCATTGGTTCATGATAGTGTCCAAATTAAAGAGCTGGTATACTTTGATTTGGTCTATGATCCTGCTTCTGCTCTGTTTTCAGAAGTGTTTCTTAAAAATGCCTTATTGACACGAGTATTTTAATTTTCCGTTAAAAAAACACAAGTAGTATTTAATTATCACATATTTATTGCATTTTCTCTAATCTAAACGTTTTAAATATTTGACAATACTAGACACAATCTGTAAAAATAGCACAAAGTGTTTTGCAAAACATTGGAACAGTCTATTTTTCTTAGATGCCGATTCAGCGCGAGCTTTGGCGCCTTGGCATGGAGGCGCGACGCATTCAGAGCCTTCAGACGATCCAAGCATGCAGACCGGTCGCGTGGCTGCACTTGGCCTATTGTCGGATCTGACGGCCAGCTGCATGTTGCGCCCGGAAAAAATTCACTGTCATTCGCTCTATACATTTCCCATTTTTCTTTTGCGTCATTTTCATATACATTCTAAATGTTGTGATTAACGGGTTTCCTGAACAAGAAAAATAAAATGTAGGTTAAAATTGTAGGCCTACAGCAAGTCACAACAACAAAAATATAGCAGGGATATTGTATTCCAGTGGTGCGCACTTTTCAAAAGATGTCATACCCTGCCTTAAAAGTATCCAGCTCAGTGTATTGTGTAAAAAGGAACGATGGAAATATTCTATTGAAAAGAGACAAAGCAAACATATCACATAGGCAGGTGCACAAAATAGTTTGCTTGGTCTATCCAAAATTATATGCATTTTGGACGCTGTCACTAGTTATATTGTTTGTTAGTACAAATTTGCGAAATATAATTTATCTATGTATCCATGAATAACAAGTGATATTCAAGGAACACATTAATCAAGAAATCCTGTAAATCTCACATCAATCGAGAGAAGAAAAAAAGATCAACAAGAACAACAGATATACGCGTAAATGGTAGGGGGGCACTCTGCTAGAATTTTACACTAATATGGTGAATCGAAAATTAAAAGTTTTGGTTGTCAGAGTTAGGGAATTCTTTTTTTTTACTGGCAGTGCGTGATTAATAAAGTTAAATTGGACGGGAGGATGTAGTTGCAGATGCATATGACGAGTGATCCGATAATCATGCATCTAGGTTAGGTCAGTGAGTCTTGAGTGTGATGTGAGGTGAGCCGCAATCTTTGACAGCCGGAGCCGGTATCACATCACACGGCAACAGGACAGGAGGGTGAAGAGAAAATTAAGGGGAGGGGAGGGCGGGGCGGTGGTACCTTGCGGGCGTAGACGTCGGCGAGGGTGGCTCCCCATCCGCCGTTGCTGAAGCTGTACTGCACGATGGAGGAGCCGAAGAGCACGAACACCGGGCGACCCATCATCTTGTCCGGCGGCCGGAGCGCGGCTGTTGATTCGATCTATCTGCCCTAGCTTTGTCGCTGCCTGCACTGGACGGCCGGAAAGAAACAATGAGAGGGGTCGTCGAGGCCTCCCGCCCTGTCCCTCTCACAGTCTCGCCCTATCTCCTGTCTTTTGGCCACCGCCCTTGCTCCTGGCGCTGCTGCTGCTGCTGCTGCTGCTGGTAGTGGAGCACACTAGTAGAGTACCAGCGTTCTAGTAGTGCCGGTGGAGCAACAGTAGGATCCAATTAAAGGAAGAAAGGAAAGGAGCAGCAGCGTGCTGAGATTTGTAGGTGGATTGTACCAAACTCACGGCCCACCATGCCTGGACCAAAAACTGTGATTGGTGTCCTCCCTAATAATCCCATCCCATAAAGACTCTGACCACTGCAGTGCGTGCATAGTAACTCCTGCTACTAATCCACCTCTCTAACGTGATGGCCATGCGTGCTTTCGACCAGTTGCCGCGGAGAAAGAAAGAAAGAAAATAACTGCACGCAGGACTGTGCGTACGTGGGCAGACCATTCAATTCGTCGCCTCCATCTCTCCAACCACTTTGCTCCTAGCTCTGGCTGTGGCCGTGGCCGTGGCCATGCATCTATGTCAGGTCATACCTCATACCGGCCCGTCGCTTCGTCACCATTCAATTGCGAAACACAGCAGCAGTTGCAGCTGCAAGATCATTTACTTGCCTGCCTCCTCCCACCATCATCTGCATGCTCACTCTCTCGTAATTCATTGATTCCATCATTTATGGCACCCATCAGAGGATGCATCCGCATCTGGCGACTACAGCTTTGGGTGTTTGCTACACCACCGCGATTTAGTATTATACTAGAAATGGCACCAAACCCATAGAAAAAAGGGCGAGTTCGTTGGGGGTTGTACAAATACCTACTTTCTCAGTCTCGGTTTATTGGCCTCTCTCATATTTTGGGTCAAACATTGACCATTTATATAACTAACAACAAATGTTTTGTAAAATGTGTATGTTAGAGATGATTTATACGGTAGTCTTGCCCAGTGGCTCCTTTCCTCCATCTTGGTCATCTTGGCGTCCAGGTCGGCTTGCCGAGGCGATGACTCAACTTGGCTGACGCCAGCCCCACGAATCCATGTGGCGGTGTTGTTGGCACAAGTCAGAAATCCGTACTGATGGTGCAACGAGGTCGACTCAGCGCGATACCGGTGCGACAATGAAGAGTACCTCGAAAAAAGGCTCGAAATCTACAAATGTTTGCTCAAACACACGACACCATAAAAATCTCCTCAATCACAGGTCGTTTGTTAGCCCACACATGAAGAAAGATGAACTCGAAAAGGGAAAAAAGAGCAACACCTCCTCCCCAAGAAAAGCTTAGGGTTCCTTTGCCTCCTGCCGGCGCCGTCGCTGGTCTGCCTCGTCTTCGGCTGGCCTTAGGGCCATGGCGGCACGGTGGATCCCGGCCCTTGCCGGTGGGAGGGCTCCATTTTTAGATGTTTCTTCAACTTTTGTTAGGGTTTGTGTTCTGCTCAGGAAGACGAGACGACGGCGGCTTCCTGGAGATATAATAAGGTTCTCCCCGCCTAGTCCCCGTTTCGGTGGTGTGTCTAGCATCGTTGGTGGGCGTGTGGAGGTGTGTCTCCGGCGGATCTATCCTTGGTGGATTTGCTCGGATCTGGTCGTAGTTCGTGTACGTTTGTGTTTCTTCAGGTTGGATCCTTTGATCTATGCTACTCTTCATCGGCGTCGACTGCTGTTCTGCTGTGTTGGTCCTATGGGACCGTAGCACACACGACTTCCCGACTGCCCACTACAACAAGTTTTGCCCGGCTCCAGCGAGGGAGGGGCGATGACGGCGGCGTGCCTTTGGCTCGCTTCAATGCTTGTAGTCGTCTCTAGGTGGTCTACGGATCTGGATGTAATTTTTATTACTTCCGGTGTTCGTTGTATTACCATGATTGAAGATGAATGGATTGGAAGTTTTCTCGCAAAAAAGTAAAGAAAGAAAGAAAGATGAACTCGGGTCGAATTTGTTTTTGCGTAGAAAACAATTCATAAATTGATGCACTTCTTAGACGTTTCTCGGAGTGTGAATCATATGGTCGACCTCAAATTTTGAGGATGCAAACACGACAAATTCCACACAATCTAAATGGTTGGATCTACGAAAGGATGTCAGAGTTAGCCGTTGGACTCTTGATGACCCACAAGTACAGGGATCAATCATAGTCCTTTCGATAAGTAAGAATGTCAAGCCCAACGAGAAACAGGAGAAAAAAATAAGAGGTTTTCAGGAAGGTATTCTCTGCAAGTACTGGAAAATGGCGGTAACAGATAGTTTTGTAGCAAGGTAGTTCGCAACGAGTAACAAATAGCAATAGTAACAAAGGTGCAGCAAGGTGGCCCAATCCTTTTTGCAGTAAAGGACAAGCCGAAAAGTTCTCGTGTATATAAAGAAAAGCGTTCTCGAGAACATATGTGGATTCTCGTCTAGTCACGGTCATCATGTTTATTTGATTCGTGTTCATTACTTGATATGTAGGTGGACCGATGCTAGGGTGTTATTCTTACTTGAACAAGCAACCCTGTTATGATTACCCCATCTCGCAAGTATCCGCAACTACGAAAGAAGAATTAAGATAAATCTAACCATAGTATTAAACATATTGATCCAAATCAGCCCCTTACGGAATAACTCATAAACTAGGTTTAAGCTTCTGTCACTGGCGCAACACATCATCTACTTATTACACGCCAATACCTTCCGCTAAGCCTAAACATGGTGAGTATCATGTAGTCAACGCTCACACACACACCACTAGAGGAAGAACAACATATGTATCATCAAAATATTGAACGAATACCAACTTCACATAATTACTTATAACAGGACTTCTTCCATATCATCAAGAACAAAAGTAACTACTCACATATCATATTCATGTTCAAGATCAGATGGGGGTATTGTATATGAGTAAGGATCTGAACATATAATCTTCCACCAAATAAACCAACTAGCATCAAGTACAAGATGTAATCAACACTACTAGCAACTCACAGGTACCAATATGAGGTTTTGGGACAAAGATTGAATACAGGAGATGAACTAGGGTTTGAGAGGAGATGGTGCTGGTGAAAATGTTGATGAAGATTGATCCTCCCACGATGAGAGGATTGTCGGTGATGTCGATAGATTTGAGTCTCCCCTCTCAGAGGGAAGTATCCCAGGCAAAATCGCTCCACCGGAGAGTTAAAGTGCTCATGCCTAGGTTCCGCCTCGAGACGTCGTCGCTTCGTTCCAAAAGTCTTCTTCTGTTTTTTTCTAGGGCATCATATAGCAGAAGGGGGCACTGCAGGCCTGCTGGTTGGCGCCCCACAAGCTCAACGGTGCGCCCCAGGGGGGCGCCACCTGAGCTTGTGGCCACCTTGTGGGTCCCCTCCTGGTGATTCTTCTTCCAATATTCCAAAATAATTCTCCGTAAATTTTCAGGTCATTTGGAGCTCCGGAGGATAGCAATCTCTGATGTAGCCTTTTTAGGTCCAGAATTCCTGGTGCCGGCAATTTTCCTCTTCATGTAAAAGTTGCAAAATACTACCTCCGTCCTAGTTTATTAGTCCTCCTTGTAGTTTGGGTCAAACTTTGACCTTCGATTTAACTATCAAAAAATAAGTTATATACCCTAAAAATAATATCATTGAAAACCTCTTTCAAATATGAATCCAACAATATAAGTTTTGTGACATACAACTTATAATTTGTTAGTCAAATATATGGTCATAATTGGGCACAAAACACGAAGGGGGCCAATAAACCCGGACAGAGGTAGTAAGAGAGAAAACTCATTAGAATTGCCTCATGAAGTGAAATATAACCCAAAACATTATAAATAATAGTAGGAAAACATGATGCAAAATGGACGTATCAACTCCCCCAAGCTTAGACCTCGCTTAGTGATGACCCACAAGTATAGGGGATCAATCGTACTCCTTTCGATAACTAAGAGTGTCGAACCCAACGAGGAGCATAAGGAAATGACAAGTGGTTTTCAACAAGGTGTTTTCTGCAAGCACTGAAATTATCGGTAATGAGTAGTTTGATAGCAAGATAATTTGTAACAAGTGACAAGTAGCAATAGTAGCTAAGGTGCAACAAGGTAGCCCAATCATTTTTGTTACAAAGGACAGGCCGGAATGGTCTCTTATAATAAGCTAAGCGTTCTTGAGGACACAGGGGAATTTCATCTAGTCACTTTCATCATGTTTGTTTGATTCGCGTTTGCTACTTTGATAATTTGATATGTGGGTGGACCGATGCTTGGGTGATGTTCTTACTTGAATAAGCCTCCCACTTATGATTAACCTGTCTCACAAGCATTCGCAACTACGAAAGAAGAATTAAGATAAATCTAACCATATCATTAAACATATGGATTCAAATTAGCCCGGAATAGCGCATAAACTAGGGTTTAAGATTATGTCACTCTAGCAACCCATTATCTAATTACTACTCCACAATGCATTCCGTTAGGCCCAAAGATGGTGCAGTGTCATGTAGTCGACGTTCACATGACACCACTAAGAGAATCAACGACATACATATCATCAAAGTATCGAACGAATAGCAAATTTGCATGATTACTTATGACAAGACTTCTCCCATGTCCTCAAGAACAAAAGTAACTCTCACACATAATCATGTCCAAGATCAGAGGGGTATTGAATAGCATAATGGATCTGAACATATAATCTTCCACCAAATAAACCAACTAGCATCAACTACAAGATGTAATCAACACTACTAGCAACCCACAGGTACCAATCTGAGGTTTTGATACAAGGATTGAATACAAGATATGAACTAGGGTTTGAGATGGGATGGTGCGGTGAAGATGTTGATGAATATTGGTCCTCCCACGATGAGAGGTTTGTTGGTGATGACAGTGGCTCCGATTTCCCCCTCCCGGAGGTTACTATCCACGGCTGAATCATTCCGCCAGAGAGCAAAAGTGCTCCTGCCTAGGTTCCGCCTCAAGATGGCGGTGCTCCATCCCGAAAGTCTTCTCCTTATTTTTTCTAGGGCAAATGGGCTTATATACTAGAAGATGGGCATCGGAGGCTGGCTAGGGGCCCCACAAGCCACCAGGGCACGCCCAGGGGGGTGGGTGCGGGCGCGCCCTGGTGCCTCATGGGCACCTAGGTGGCCCCCTCTGGTACTTCTTTTCTCCAATATTTCTTATTTATTCCAAAATAAATCTCTGTGAAATTTTAGCTCATTTGGAGATGTGCAGAATATATAGGTATCTCTGACGTAGCTTTTTCAGGTCTAGAATTCCAGCTGCCAGCAATCTCCCTCTTCATGTAAATCTTGCATATTAAGAGAGAAACGGCATTAGAATTGCTCCACGGAGTGTTATATTGATTAAAAACACTATAAATAACAGTATGAAACACATGATGCAAATGGACGTATCAACTCCCCCTAGCTTAGGCCTTGCTTGTCCTCAAGTGAAAGCCGATATCGATAATCATGTCCACATGTTTAGCGAGAGAGGTGTCGATTAAAACAAAATATGGACATAGTAGCATCATGATCATTATTATAGCAGCAATATTCATTATCATAGAGCTTCTCATGAGCAAGTAACAATTCATCACAACAACGAAGTATAAGGCATAAAATTTCTTGAAAACTAACAAAATATGTTCTCAGTCAACAATGCAATTGCAATTCATCGTATTTACAGGAAGAGTCCCATGTAGGGGCTTTTTAGCAAGTCCACATACCCAACCATCATTTAGTGTTCTATGATTGCTAACACTCACAACATATATATGGAGCAAAAAGTTTCAGCCAGACACATAGAAAGATAGGGGCTTATAATTTTGCCTCCCAACTTATTCACCTCAAGGGTAATGCCAACAATAATAACTCATGATTGCCCATATCCAACTCGATATGTATGCCTAGATCTTTCCCCACCACATGATGCTTGCAAAAGAGAAAAATAAAAAGGAATAGAGGAGAACACTATTGACTCTTGCATCAAAGTAAATACATAAAATTAAAAGATAGGCCCTTCGTAGAGGGAGGTAGAGGTTGTCATGCGCTTTTTGTTTTTGGATGCACAAGCTCTTAATGCAAAGGAATGTCACTTTATATTGCCCTTGTGATAGCAACCTTTATTATGTAGTTAGTCGCTTTTATTTCTTTACCATCACAAGATCGTACAAAGCTTATTTTGCTTATTTTCCCTTACAATAAAAGATCATACATATTTAGGAGCAATTTTTATTGCTTTATGCACCGATGACAACTTACTTGAAGTATCTTATTCAATCCATAGGTAGGTATAGTGGACTCTCATGACATGAAATTGGGTTCAAGGTTTTTGGATGCAAAAGTAGTATCTCTACTTGGTGCGGATTTTTGGCTAGCACGGATATTGAGCAAGCACCACATGTTGGAGAATCTATGACAATATAACTTCTATGTGAATATAAGCAAACATAATTCATTACGTTGTCTTCCGTGTCCAACGTCAATAATTTGACATAAAATACTTAATGGGCACAATCATAAAAGATGTCCAAGATAGTGTATTTGCATGTGAATCTTCTCTTCCCTTATTAATTTTTTCATGAATTGCATCATTGACCATTGCTCTGTTTGTTAACTTTCAATAAAGTTTACCACTTATACTTTTCTCTATGTAATGTCATTACTTTCCATAAGATTAGCATATGATCTTTTTCACTATTTCCATTGCTAGGATTGAAACGTAAAAGTAAAGAAGCAAAAACTCAAACTACACTTTATTATATAACTCTCAGCTCGATTACATAGATAGATAGATCACAAAACTAGCACCCGAAAATACATCATACTATTTTTTATTCAACTAAATCATGAAATAACTAAGGATCGGACTAAAAAATAGGTAAAGATAATAAAAGTGATGGTGATACGATACCGGGGCACCTCCCCCCCCCCCCGCTTGGCACAAGCCAAGGGGAGTGCCCATACCCATGTACTCAAGTTTCTTTCTTCGGTGATGGTGGTGGTGATGAAGTAGTGGGCTTGTCCTCCGACTTCCATGGCATAGGTTCTCCATCATAAAAGGACAAACGAGTCTCTGGAGTCCTGAAACTGGCAGCTAAACTCATATATTTGAATATTGCCTCATACTCAAAATTTTGGTTTTGGAGATTGTAAAGTTGGCCTTGAAGATAATCGATTCATTCGTTGAGCTTGAAGATGATGTCCTTCATCGACTGGCCATCCACTTTGTGATCACGGGTGGATTCCGTGATCATGGAGTGGTTGGCACTAAGTCCATGTTCCACCATCCCTTGGCACTTGAAGATCTCCTACTCCATCGCTTTGAGCCTGGCCTCCACGCTTCCTGTCTCCTTGGGCTCTTGAACATCCCAGATGTAAGGGCACATTTATCCTTAAGTGTTTTGGTGATTGATGGCAATACTCGTGCGGACTAATCATGTGCCTTGTGACCCACAGATACTTCTTCATCAGGCACAAGACGATTCGGTGCCTCTCGGAGCTAGTGAAGCCGGCGTTGTTCTACGTTTCTCTTTGGTGGAGTTGAGTCGTAGGAGAGCCGTACTATTAAGAGGGGGTCCGCGTCGGAAAGGTAGGGTGGAATCACACGTACACTTGCCCCTCCTTCCCTTGCACCTTGGAGCTACCCATCGTTATCATGGTTGTGCGAAAAACTGTCGACTACTGCTGTACATGCGGTAGTACCGCGGCAGGCCATGGTAGTACCGCCCCTCGGGCGCGGTAGTACCGCGGTACCTTGGCCTAGTGCCGCTCCAGCGCGGTAGTAGGGGCGGATGTAATTTTTTACATCCGTGCCCCTCACGGTAGTACCGCTCCGTTGGCGCGGTAGTACCGCCGCACTCTGGCCTAGTGCCGCTCCGGTGTGGTAGTAGGGGCGGATGTAATTTTTTACATCCGCGGCACCCACGGTAGTACCGCTCGCCCCGCGCGGTAGTACCGCGGGGCCCACGGTAGTACCGCTCCCTTGGAGTTGTAGTACCGTGGCCCTTCCGCCTAGTACCGCTGCGTCGCGGTAGTAGGCGCGGATGTAATTTTTTACATCCGTGCCTACCACGGTAGTACTGCGCCTTGTGGGCGGTAGTACCGCGTCGGGTTTTTGTACCACCCTAGTTTCTGCGGAAGTAGGCACGGATGAAATTTATTTCGTCCGCGCCCTTCCCAGGCCATGACCCTCCTGCCTTGCGGTAGTACCGCAAGGGGAGCGGTAGTACCGCGCCAGCAGTAGTACCGCTCCTAGCTCAGGCTTGGTCCGGCCTGTGGAGCTGCCACGGTAGTACCGTGGTCTCACACGGTAGTACCGCTTGTTGTCGCGGTAATACCGCTCCCCTGGAGCGGTAGTACCGTGAGTTGCGGGCAGAACTAGTGGATAACGGTTGGATCTTTTCCCCGACTATATAAGGGATGTCTTCTACCTCTAGTTCACTACCTCTTCCACCTCTAAGCTCCATTGTTGCTCCAAGCTCCATTTTCGCTCGATCTCTCTCCCTAGCCAATCAAACTTGTTGATTTGCTCGGGATTGGGTGACAAGGGCCCGATCTACACTTCCACCAAAGGATATTTGATTCCCCCACTTATCCCTTGCGGATCTTGTTACTCTTGGGTGTTGAGCACCCTAGACGGTTGAGGTCACCTCGAAGCCATACTCCATTGTGGTGAAGCTTCATGGTGGTGTTGTTGTTGGGAGCCTCCAATTGTTGTGGAGATTGCCCCAACCTTGCTTGTAAAGGTTCGGTCGCCGCCTTCAAGGGCACCAATAGTGGAATCACGGCATCTCGCATCGTGTGAGGGCGTGAGGAGAATACGGTGGCCCTAGTGGCTTCTTGGGGAGCATTGTGCCTCTACACCGCTCTAACGGAGACGTACTTCCCTTTAAAAGGAAGGAACTCCGGTAACACATCCTCGTCTTCACCGTCTCCACTCTTGGTTATTTCGTGCCTTTACTTTTGCAAGCTTACTTATTGTTACATCTCTTGCTTGCTTGTGTGCTAGTTGTTATTGCATCATATAGGTTGCTCACTTAGTTGCATATCTAGACAACCTATTTGTTGCGAAGTTTAATTTGGTAAAGAAAAGCTTAAAAATTGTTAGTTGCCTATTCACCCCCCCTCTAGTCAACCATATCGTTCCTTTCAATTGGTATCAGAGCCTCGTCTCTTTATTAAGGACTTCACCGTCCGAAGAGTATGGTTGACACCCACGATGGTGTGGAGGAACACTCCGGTGTGAATCCTATCTCATCTTCGGCCGAAGGGGGAACCTCGGTCTCTCGTGAGGAGTTCAATGTGGCTTTGGACACATTGAAAACCTCCATGACGGCCGAGGTTAAAAGCATGTTTAATGATTTCTTAGAGGGACTTAAACTATCTACCGCACCTATGAAAGTGGGTGATCCCACTAACAAGGTGACGGATGCTTTCTCCGATAAGGGGGAAGCTAACAATGAAAAGAGTCCTTCTACTAGTGGTAGAAATGGCACCGGCATCTTTGCCCATGTGGAACCCCCGGTCTATGGAGGGCCTATCCCCTCCACTCATTTGAATCATGCTGGTCCACCTCCTAAGTATGAAAAAGGTGTAGATTTTGATAATTGGGTCTATCGCTTTAAGCGTCATTTGAAACATGTGAACACTAACCTTTGGAGAGTCATTGAAGAAGGTTTTTATCCTCATGACCCAAGCAACTTCACCCCTTGAGAAGCCGTGGACAATCAATTCAATGAGAGTGCTCTCTTCATCATTCAAGATGCAATTCTTCCCGAAGATCTCCCTCACCTTCGACCCCACGTCGTGGCTAAAGAAGCATGGAAATGTGTTGAGGGCCTCTATCGTGGAAGTGCTAGCATTCAACGGTCCAACTATGAAGTGGTGCAAGATAAAGCCGACGAGTTTGCAATGAAAGAAGATGAAGAACCTCGTGAGCTCTTTCGAAGAGTAACCAAACTCGCGGTGGCACTTCGAGATCATGGAAGCAAGGATACGGATGACAATTGGATCAAGCGAAAGTTCCTCAAGGCCATGATGCCCTACAACAAAGCCATGTCCTCCGTCATTCGTCAACGACCGGACTTTCACACCATGACCTCAAGTGAAGTGTTGGATGAGTTCGTTGCAATGAACATCTTGGACAAGACCGCCGAAAATGCGGTGCTCCGTTCTCAAAGAGCTAAGAAGCCTAACCTTGCCTTGAAGGCCAAGGTCATTGTCGAAGAAGAGGAAGAAGTGGAAGATGAGGAAAGCAACCCCGAATACACCAAGTTCGACTACCATGAACACATGGCCCTTGCTTCAAGACAATTTTGGAGCAAGAAGAGCTCAAGACCCAACTTCAACAAGAATAACTCAAGTGGCGTCAAGGGCAAGCAACGAGTTAGAACTTGCTTCAACTGTGGCAATGTGAGCCATTTCGTTGCGGATTGTCCTTACGAGAAGAGGGAAGACAATGGTGGCAAGTTCATTCGAAAAGACAAAGCCAAGTCCATCCCCAACAAGAACAACTTCACCAAGAAGACTCCCACTCGTGGGTTGTTGGTTCAAGAAGAATACCAAGAGGATGATGATGATGATGAGAATGAAGAAGCAACGGCCATGGCATCCATTGCCATTGCTACTCCTCGGGTGTCTCTCTTCGAATCACCCAACGAAAACATCACCGCTAGATGCCTCATGGCGAAGGCTTCAAACAAGGTAACCCCCAACATCACAACCACCATCATTTCTAATCCCTCCATGGAGGATTGCATTGATGGACATGTTGAGTCTAATGAGGAAGTGAATGAATTAGAGTCCTTCATGAGTAAGCTAAAGGGAAAGTCCAAGAAGCACTTTGTTGCTCTCTTGGAACAACTTGGTGAGGCCAATGACATGATCGAGGCTCACGAAGAAACCATCTCCAAGATGGAAGGTCATAGTCGTGACTATGCCGATGAGATATCGGATCTCTCAAATGCTCTTGAGGAAGAGCGTGTGCATCATTTGACTCTTGAGGAGTCACACAATGATGCCCATGCTAAGTTAAAGAAAGATCTTGATCATGCTCTTGTCATGTCTCGTGTGCTAACCTCCGAGAAGGCTAAACTTGGGGTTGATCATGCTAGACTCAAAGAGGAGTTTGAGATACTTGACAAGGCCCACAAGGTCTTAAAGGGTACTCATGCTACCCTCAAAGAGTCTCATGCTCAAATCCAAGTTAAGCTAATCAAGGAAAAAGCCACCTTTCCTCATATGGTATTAATTGATAATGCATGTGCTACTAACCCTTGTTGTGAGCATGTGCATCTTATGGAGGAAAATGCTAAGTTGAAGGATCAACTTGAGAAGGGCCTTGTGACTTGCATTCAAGGTGAGAAAAACCTCAACGACCTTTTGAGCAATCAAAAGGAAGTTGTGGGCAAAGAAGGAATTGGGTTTGCACCCAAGTCCAAGAGCAAGAAGAAGAAGATCAACAAGGCCAACCGTCCTCCTCCCCTCAAACAAACTTTTGTGAAAGAGGGAGACGGAGCTTCCAAGAAGAAGAAGGAGAAAGTGAAGGAAGTTGATGTTCAAAAGGGCAAGAACGTTTCCTCAAACAAAGCCGGCGACTTTAACCCTTCATATGTGTTGTGCCGTGCTAGTGATGGACATGTTTATGCTAAATTTGTTGGTTCTCCTTATGAGTACATTGAATGGTCTATTTGGGTTCCCAAGGCCCTTGTTACTAACATCAAAGGACCCATTACTAAATGGGTACCTAAAACCAAGCATTGATCTCGTGTAGGTGTTTGCTTCCGGTGGGGGATCATGGTTGCTCGATAGTGGAGCAACAAATCATATGACCGGGAGCAAGGACTTGGTGGTGGATGTGCAAGAGACTCCATCTATGCCCACCAATGTCGAGTGGGGTGATGCATCACATTCTAAGGTATTGGGCCTCGGCAAGGTTGTCATTTCTCATGATCTAACGATCGAGAAAGTCATGCTTGTTGAGTCCCTTGCATTCAATTTACTTTCCGTTCGTCAACTTGCACTCATGGGTTTTGCCACATTCTTTGATATTGATACCGTGGCCCTCTTGTGGAGCAAGACTCTTAAAGTAGCCTTTGTTGGGCATGTCGAGAACGGTCTCTATGTGGTTAACTTTTCGGAGCAACCCACTAAGACCGCGACATGCCTAATGGCTAAAGTTGACGTGGGATGGCTTTGGCATCGCCGATTGGCCCACGTCAATATGAGATCTTTGCAAAGTCTCCTCAAGGGGGACCATGTTCGTGGACTAACAAATGTGAGTTTTGCCAAAGATCGTGCGTGCAGTGCTTGTATCGAAGGAAAGCTTCATGAAAAGGCACACCCTCCCTCAACCATCATCTACTCGAAGAGACCCTTGGAGCTCCTTCACATGGATCTCTTTGGGCCTCCATCTTTTGATAGTCTTGGAGGAAGAAAGTATTGCTTGGTGATTGTGGATGATTACTCAAGATATACTTGGGTATACTTCTTCAAGAGGAAGAGTGAGACCCAACAAACCGTCATCAACTTTGCAAATGAAGCTCAACGTCAACATGATGCAAAGATCTTGACAATAAGAAGCGACAACGGCACCGAGTTCAAGAACTACACCTTGGATGAGTTTCTTAGTGACGAGGGGATCAAGCATCAATATGCGGCACCTTATACCCCTCAACAAAATGGTGTTGCGGAGAGGAAGAACCGGACGTTGATGGATGCGGCAAGGACCATGATGGCGGAGTTCAAGTCTCCATACAACTTTTGGGCCGAAGCCATCAACACAGCATGTCATGCATCCAATCGGCTCTATCTTCGCAAAGGCTTGAACAAGACTCCTTATGAGATCCTCACCGGCAACAAGCCCAACCTCAAGTACTTGCGAGTGTTCGGTTGTAAGTGTTTCATTCTCAAGAAAGGTGTTCGGTTGTCTAAATTTGAAGCTAGAGCTCATGAGGGCATATTTGTTGGTTATGCTACAAACTCTCATGCTTACCGTGTCCTCAACAAGTCCACCGGACTCATTGAGGAGACGTGTAACGTGGAGTTTGACGAAAATAACGGCTCCCAAGTCGAGCAAAGTGGTACTTGTGATATAGGTGATGAAATTCCTCCCCAAGCCATAAGAAGAATGGGTATTGGTCACATCCTACCCATTGAGGAACCCCTTGTGGACGAAGGAGAAGGACAATGCTCTACTCAAGTAGAGCCATCACCTCATCAAGACCCACATGCTTCCGAAGAACAATGTGAAGGCCCTCAACCTCATGAACAAGACCAAGGGCAAGATCTACCTCAAGACCGTGATGAACCACTAAATGATGCCCAAGGTCAAGTTCTCCCCCTCGAGCTAGTTCAAGATCAAGATCAACCTCAAGATCAAGAACAAACTCAAGACGGCGCTCAAGATCATCAAGTCAACCCTCCTCCTTCCACACCCGAGGAGGAATTAGAGCGTCGTGCCGCGAAGATTGCTTCCAAGCTCACCAACCAAGGCCATCTCATGGAAAATGTGGTCGGAAGTCTTCGTAAAGGGGTAAGCACTCGTAGACAATTGGCAAACTATTGTGAACATCACGCGTTTGTCTCTTGTGTTGAACCCCAAAAGGTCTATGAGGCGCTCGAAGACCCGGATTGGCTCAATGCCATGCATGAAGAACTCAACAACTTCGAGTACAACAAGGTGTGGAGATTGGTGCCAAGACCATCCGGGAACCACAATGTCATTGGGACCAAGTGGATCTTCAAGAACAAGCAAGATGCCCATGGGAACATCATTTGCAACAAGGCAAGATTGGTAGCACAAGGCTACTCCCAAGTCGAGGGTATCGACTACGGTGAAACCTTCGCTCCTGTTGCTCGTCTTGAATCCATTCGTTTGTTGATTGCTTATGCTTCCCATCACAACTTTAAGTTGCAACAAATGGATGTGAAAAGTGCTTTTCTTAATGGTCCCATTAATGAATTGGTCTATGTCAAGCAACCCCCCGGGTTCGAGGATCTCTACCTTCCGGATCACGTGTATCAACTTGATAAGGCACTCTATGGCCTTAAACAAGCCCCACGTGCGTGGTATGACCACCTTACCGAGTTGCTACAAGATCGTGGTTTTGAAGTAGGGCTAATCGACCCCACTCTTTTTACTAAGAAGGTAACCGTGGAGTTGTTTGTATGCCAACTATATGTTGATGATATTATCTTTGGTTCCCCTAACAAAGCTTTCAATGAAGAATTTGCCGCTCTCATGACCTCCAAGTTTAAGATGTCTTCGATGGGAGAGTTGAAGTTCTTTCTTGGTTTCGACATCAAGCAAAGAAGAGAAGGAACCTTCATCAACCAAGCCAAATATACTCAAGACATGCTTAAAAGATTCAAGCTAAGTGATGTCAAGCCGGCTACTACACCAATGCCTACCAAGTGCCAACTTGACATCGATCCCAATGGTAAAGCGGTGGATCAAAAGGTATATCGCTCCATGATTGGATCCTTGCTTTACCTTTGTGCATCTAGACCGGATATCATGTTGAGTGTGGGGATGTGTGCACGTTTTCAAGCCGCACCAAAGGAAAGTCACTTTGTGGCGGTCAAACGAATCTTTCGATATTTGGCTCATACCCCAAACTTTGGCTTATGGTACCCAAGAGGAGCAAACTTCAAGCTTGAAGGTTTCACGGATTCCGATTGGGCGGGAGACAAAGTGGATAGGAAGTCCACTTCCGGAGGGTGTCAATTTCTTGGCTGCTCTTTGGTAAGTTGGTCTTCCAAGAAACAAAGTTGTGTGTCTCTCTCGTCCACCGAAGCGGAGTATGTGGCGGCCGGTAGTTGTTGTGCTCAACTCCTATGGATGAGGCAAACTTTAAAGGAGTACGGTGTCACTTGTGACAAAGTGCCTCTTTGGTGTGATAATGAAAGTGCCATCAAGATTTCCCTCAACCCGGTGCAACACTTCAAGACGAAGCACATTGAGATTCAGTATCACTTCATTCGGGATCACATTCGGCGAGGGGAGATCGAGCTCAAGTATGTCAACACTCATGATAACCTTGCAGATATTTTCACGAAGCCATTGGATGAAGCAAGATTTCGCGAGTTAAGGCATGAGCTAAATATCATTGATTTGAGCAATGTGACTTGAACCCGTGCACCCCCCACCACACTCAACTTGTTGTCTAGTTTAGATGTAGGCATGGACATAGGGGGAGTGTTGTTCTCTCAATGAACTCTCCCTCCCCCCATTATGCATAAATAGATCACCTCTTTCACATTAGCCATTTTTGATGGTACTTGTGCTTCAAAGACGAGTTTTGGTCATGGGCCCAAGGATAATTCTTCGCGGTGCCATACCATCCAACTCAAACATAGGTGGCTTCGGCCACCGCCCTCTCTCTCCTCGAGAGACCTTGTTACTTAGGGTTTTACTGTTGTTCCTTTGCTTTTGTGCTGCTTTGGGTTGTGTCTGTTTTTCGATGCAAAGGCGTGTTTTTCTCTCTTGTTCGAAACCCTTGGTGGCATGAGCTCACGGTACTACCGCGGTCGGCCACGGTACTACCGCGGCCAATCACGGTACTACCGCTGATGGGAGCGCGGTACTACGCACCCAAGCGGCATGAGCTCACGCCTGATGGAGCGGTACTACCGCCACGGCGCGGTACTTCCGCCCGGGCGGTACTACCGCGATGACCCGCGGTACTACCGCGCCGGTTCGGGCTCGCGGGGGTAAGGTCGGGGAGGGGGAGTTCTAACTCCCCCATACCCATTCATCCCTTTCTCTCCTCATAGCCCGTTCCTCTCTCGTGCTCACGAACGGAGCCGGCGTTCGTCGCCGGATCTCCTCCACCAACTGCCCTCCCGTGATTCCGTCCGGTGGGATCGTTCCCCACCACGTGCTCTTGCTATGGACCAAGGTTTTTCCCCAAATCCTTCTCCGTGATGATTGTATTTGGTTTTTCTAGGTTTTGGGGGAGGCTTGCATGTTCTTGAGATTTCTCGGCTAGATCTCTGCAAGAGTAGGATGAAGGAGTGTAGTATTGCATAGGATTTATACTTGTATTGTTGTCTTGCTCTAGATCTGGTCACCGTAGCACCGCCATGGCTTCGCGGGTCTTTTCAGATTCAAATCCTGCTTGATCCGACGCGACGCGGTACTACCGCCCGTATGGCGCGGTACTACCGCTCCCACGGTACTACCGCTTCTATGGCGCGGTACTACCGCGCGCCGTGCGGTACTAACGTCGTACTACTGCCCCAGCCACGGTACTACCGTGACCCCTCACGGTACTACCGTGTCTGGAGCTCTAGTAAGACCTTAGTATCACACCCCATGGCAGTTCTACCGTGGGTCACCTCTATCGCATGCTAACTTTCTCGTTTATCTTCTATGGGTTTCATGTGCAGTCTTTTTAGCCTTTGCATTGATCCTTTTCGACTTGTTTTGGTGCTTTGCGTGTGTGTTTTAGGTGGTGGCTCTCGCCGGGCCAATCCCGTCCGTGACACTGGTTCCAAGCGTCTGCGCAACCCAGGCGAAGTTCCCGAGGGATCATCTGCGTCGAAGCGCAATGTCAAGTCCACCGCCAGCAAGCACAAGGAGCCCGCCAGGGGCATGTATGAGATAGGCGCTCGAGAGTATGTCCGTATCAGGCAGCTTCACCCATATGCGACCCCACGCTCCACTATCAGAGGATGTGAACTGTTCTGGAACAAGACTCAAACCCAGATCTACTTGGATGTCATCAAGAACAAGCAGAATACCTATGTAGAGGTGAAGTGGATTGAGATGCACCACATGAGGAAGGACAAGTTTCGTGACTACTTTGGGGAGGCTCTGGACTTGGTGGAGCAGTTTGGCATTGAGCATGTGATCTCGTTCCACATGGACTATGACCCTGAGATCATTTGTCAGTTCTTTGCCTCAGTGTACTTCCACACCAATGATGAGAGGAGGATGACGTGGATGACCAATGGCCGCCAGCTGTCTGCTACCTGGAAGGAGTTCATGGAGTTACTTCAAGTTGCTGATGATGGACTTGACACTCCTGTTAGTGTTCGCCCTCACGGCAATACTGACTCTACTGACAAGGACAAGCTCACTCCGTTCATGGTTGAGAAGAAGCTCGCCACTGGCAAGATAGTCTCGGTTCTCAACCCGTTTCTGGATATCATGTACCGCATCTTCCGCAACTCTCTGTTCCCACGCATCGGTGATAAAGACAAGGTTCATGCCTACATGGTGGACATGATGCTTCTGTGCGAGGAGGCTCGCTCATCTCAGACTCAGCCACTTGATGTCTCTCACATCATGTGGTGCGAGCTTCGGTTTGCTGTGTTCAACCGCAAGGTGCCTATTTATGGACCCTACCCGTTTCTGCTGATTTCGAAGACTTGGGAGAAGATGTACCCCACGGAGGAGTTCCTGGCTCCAGACTGGATTCGCCATGAGCCCATTTGTCTGAGGGTCAAACCCAACTGGGCCAACACTGCTACTCGTGCTGAGGCGTCTGCTGCTAGGGCTGCTGCTGTTGATGAGGATGCTGCTGGAGCTGAGGATGTTGCTGGGGGCCGTTCTGCTAGGCCTACTCAGAGTGACTCTAGGCCATCTTGGGCCAAGAGGTTGACGGATAAGATGAAGTCACTTTTCTGCATGCAAGCCAAGGGACAGTACAGGGCTCACGTGGAGTCCAAGGAGAGTCGTCGCCGGCACAACAAGATCTTGAAGCTCTATGGCGAGGATGTGTCTGCCGGGTCTGAGGAGCACATCACTCCTGAGACCGAGTGGATGGAGAAGCAAGGATTCAAGTGGACTGATTCTGAGGAGGAGGCCGAGGAGTCCATTCCAGCTGCGGAGGAGTCTGATGCAGAGGAGTGGGACAGTTTCTCTGCTTGAGCCACCTCTTGTGTGTTTAGGTGTCCTCTCTGCCTTTTTGGCGTCTCGATGCCAAAGGGGGAGAGAGCGTAGGGATTTGGTTTTGCGAGTTTGTGTGTTTGCCAGTTGAGCTCTTTGCTGCTTTTATCGTTTGAACCTTGGTTATCTTATCTCATATGGTGTAAGACATATGCACTCTATCTATCCTAGCTAGCTTGTGTTATATTGTGCTACTTTCATGCTATGCTAGGCTTATTATCATGTCTTGGTCTCTAAAATATAGGGGGAGTGTTGATCCTAGTTTGTGTGCCATGCAGTCCAAAGCATTCATATATAGTGCACACATCTAGGGGGAGCCTCGTCTATATTTTAGAGGAGTGGGGTTTGCCACTGCTTTAAACTTATCTTATCTATGTGCAAATTCCGTGTTGTCATCAATACACCAAAAAGGGGGAGATTGTAAGGGCACATTTATCCTTAAGTGTTTTGGTGATTGATGGCAATACTCGTGCGGACTAATCGTGTGCCTTGTGACCCACAGATACTTCTTCATCAGGCACAAGACGATTCGGTGCCTCTCGGAGCTAGTGAAGCCGGCGTTGTTCTACGTTTCTCTTTGGTGGAGTTGAGTCGTAGGAGAGCCGTACTATTAAGAGGGGGTCCGCGTCGGAAAGGTAGGGTGGAATCACACGTACACTTGCCCCTCCTTCCCTTGCACCTTGGAGCTACCCATCGTTATCATGGTTGTGCGAAAAACTGTCGACTACTGCTGTACATGCGGTAGTACCGCGGCAGGCCACGGTAGTACCGCCCCTCGGGCGCGGTAGTACCGCGGTACCTTGGCCTAGTGCCGCTCCAGCGCGGTAGTAGGGGCGGATGTAATTTTTTACATCCGTGCCCCTCACGGTAGTACCGCTCCGTTGGCGCGGTAGTACCGCTGCACTCTGGCCTAGTGCCGCTCCGGTGTGGTAGTAGGGGCGGATGTAATTTTTTACATCCGCGGCACCCACGGTAGTACCGCTCGCCCCGCGCGGTAGTACCGCGGGGCCCACGGTAGTACCGCTCCCTTGGAGTTGTAGTACCGTGGCCCTTCCGCCTAGTACCGCTGCGTCGCGGTAGTAGGCGCGGATGTAATTTTTTACATCCGTGCCTACCACGGTAGTACTGCGCCTTGTGGGCGGTAGTACCGCGTCGGGTTTTTGTACCACCCTAGTTTCTGCGGAAGTAGGCACGGATGAAATTTATTTCGTCCGCGCCCTTCCCAGGCCGTGACCCTCCTGCCTTGCGGTAGTACCGCAAGGGGAGCGGTAGTACCGCGCCAGCAGTAGTACCGCTCCTAGCTCAGGCTTGGTCCGGCCTGTGGAGCTGCCACGGTAGTACCGTGGTCTCACACGGTAGTACCGCTTGTTGTCGCGGTAATACCGCTCCCCTGGAGCGGTAGTACCGTGAGTTGCGGGCAGAACTAGTGGATAACGGTTGGATCTTTTCCCCGACTATATAAGGGATGTCTTCTACCTCTAGTTCACTACCTCTTCCACCTCTAAGCTCCATTGTTGCTCCAAGCTCCATTTTCGCTCGATCTCTCTCCCTAGCCAATCAAACTTGTTGATTTGCTCGGGATTGGGTGACAAGGGCCCGATCTACACTTCCACCAAAGGATATTTGATTCCCCCACTTATCCCTTGCGGATCTTGTTACTCTTGGGTGTTGAGCACCCTAGACGGTTGAGGTCACCTCGAAGCCATACTCCATTGTGGTGAAGCTTCATGGTGGTGTTGTCGTTGGGAGCCTCCAATTGTTGTGGAGATTGCCCCAACCTTGCTTGTAAAGGTTCGGTCGCCGCCTTCAAGGGCACAAATAGTGGAATCACGGCATCTCGCATCGTGTGGGGCGTGAGGAGAATACGGTGGCCCTAGTGGCTTCTTGGGGAGCATTGTGCCTCTACACCGCTCTAACGGAGACGTACTTCCCTTTAAAAGGAAGGAACTCCGGTAACACATCCTCGTCTTCACCGTCTCCACTCTTGGTTATTTCGTGCCTTTACTTTTGCAAGCTTACTTATTGTTACATCTCTTGCTTGCTTGTGTGCTAGTTGTTATTGCATCATATAGGTTGCTCACTTAGTTGCATATCTAGACAACCTATTTGTTGCGAAGTTTAATTTGGTAAAGAAAAGCTTAAAAATTGTTAGTTGCCTATTCACCCCCCCTCTAGTCAACCATATCGTTCCTTTCACCAGATGTGAAGCATCCCCTCACGCATCTCAATAGCTTAAGGGTGCTTCACCACCTTCGGTAGGTAGGGGTTTATGACCTTATCGAAGAACTTGTCCTTGGAAGAGCTTGGTGGAGCCATGGCGATCTAGATATGTCAGGAAAATAGCACGAAACAAGAACATATGATATTTCTGCGATGCGGTGGTCAAAACATACAGGAGTATATATATATAAAATCTTGCAAAAAAAGTATTCTAGAAGAAAACAGAGTCGGGAAGGCTCACGAGGGGCCCACAAGCCACCAAGGAGCGCCCAGGGGTGGTGTAACACCCCTGTGTAATGAGCTACAATAACTCTCTCTGATTAAGCTACAACGCTTGATCATCTTGATCAATATCTCATTTCAAATTCCACTTTGAATTCAAATTCAAATAATAAGTGAAATAAAGAAATTCACAAATATGAAAACTAAAATGTTCATAATGTTGTAAATAATCCATAGTTAATTATGGTGGTGGAACCAACATTTTATAAAGTGTTTAAATGCCCTAAAACAATTGAAACAGAGCGCAAAACAATACTTTAAATGCCTTTTAAATTATTAAAATTCTAAACTTTTCTAAATAAGTGCCAAAAAATTTGTGACTGTGGCCTAATTAATAATACTAACTTAGGTGCAAGTTCTATATTTTATAAAACTAAAATAATGTGGCAACTAAAAAAAACACAGAAGTTAAAATAAAACAAAAAGCAGAAAACGGAAAAAGAAAAAGGAAGAGCTAGGCCAGACTGGGCCTTAGGCCACAATGGCAGGCCCAGCCAAGCCAAGCCCAGCTCCCCCGTTGTCGTCTTCCTCTGCCTTCCCCCTCCACTATTCGCCCGACCAAGCCCCGCTGTCGCCCTCGACCACCTCGCCAGCAGCACCGACGAGAGGATAAGGGCGCCATGCCCCCGAGTCCTTGTTCCCCTCTCCCACTCACTCCCCCACTCTCCCCCGTCACCTATGCTCTCCCTCTCTAGATCCGCCCATCGCCCGAGCGCGCCCATGGCCTCGCCGCCGTGCTAGCTGCGGCCACCACCGTCCCCGTCCCTCTCTGACATGTCTAGGAACTCTGCCGGCCTCGCCTACACCGTTTGTGTGGAGCAGATCGAGCCGGACGACCCCGCAGCACCGCCTCGACCCCGTCTGCCTCCTCGGGTCCCCGCCACCATTCAGCACCGACTCCGGCTATGCCGAGCCTTGATACACCTCCAACGTATATATAATTTCTTATTGTTCCATGCAATTATATTATCCATCTTGGATGTTTTATATGCATTGATATGCTATTTTATATCAATTTTTGGGACTAACCTATTAACTTAGTGCCTGATACGTCCATTTTGCATCATGCTTTTATATCGATATTTATTGCATTATGGGTTGTTATTACACATTATATCTCAATACTTATGGCTATTCTCTCTTATTTTACAAGGTTTACCATGAAGAGGGGGAATGCCGGCAGCTGGAATTCTGGCTGGAAAAGGAGCAAACGTTGGAAACATATTCTGCACAGCTCCAAAAGTCCTGAGACTCCACGAAACAACTTTTTGGAATTAATAAGAATTTTTGAGTGAAAGAAATACACCAAGGGGGCCCACACCCTGTCCAGGAGACAGGGGGGCGCCCCCCCCCCCTATAGGGCGTACCCCCTATCTCCTGGGCCTCCGGTGTCCATCTTCTGCTATATCATCACTTTTACCCTGGAAAAAATCATAGTCAAGCTTACGGGAGAAACTCCGCCCCACAAGGCGGAACCTTGGTGGAATCAATCTAGGGCTCCGGCGGAGCTGTTCTGCCGGGGACACTTTCCTCTAGGAGGGGGAAATCATCACCAACGTCATCACCAACGATCCTCTCATCGGGAGGGGGTCAATCTCCATCAACATCTTCACCAGCACCATCTCCTCTCAAAACCCTAGTTCATCTCTTGTATCCAATCTTGTATCAAAACCACAAATTGGTACATGTGGGTTGCTAGTAGTGTTGATTACTCCTTGTAGTTGATGCTAATTGGTTTACTTGGTGGAAGATCATATGTTCAGATCCTTTATGCATATTATTAATCCTTTGATTATGAACATGAATATGCTTCGTGAGCAGTTACGTTTGTTCCTGAGGACATGGGTGAAGTCTTGCTATTAGTAGTCATGTGAATTTGGTATTCGTTCGATATTTTGATGAGATGTATGTTGTCTTTTCCTCTAGTGGTGTTATGTGAACGTCGGCTACATGACACTTCACCATTATTTGGGCCTAGAGGAAGGCATGGGGAAGTAATAAGTAGATGATGGGTTGCTAGAGTGACAGAAGCTTAAACCCTAGTTTATGCATTGCTTCTTTAGGGGCTGTTATGGATCCATATGTTTAATGTTGTGGTTAGGTTTACCTTAATACTTCTTTTGTAGTTGCAGGCGCTTGCAATAGGGGTTAATCATAAGTGGGATGCTTGTCCAAGTTAGGGCAGTACCCAAGTACCGGTCCACCCACATATCAAATTATCAAAGTACCGAACGCGAATCATATGAACGTGATGAAAACTAGCTTGACGATAATTCCCAATGTGTCCTCGGGAGCTCCCTTATCATTATTAGAAATTGTCCAGGCTTATCCTTTGCTACATAAAGGATTGGTCCACCTTGCTGCACTTTGTTTACTTTATTTACTTGTTACTTGTTACTATTTATCTTATCACAAAACTATCTATCACCTACAATTTCAGTGCTTGCAGAGAAAACCTTACTGAAAACCGCTTATCATTTCCTTCTGCTCCTCGTTGGATTTGACACTCTTACTTATCTAAAGAACTACGATAGATCCCCTACACTTGTGGGTCATCAAGACTCTTTTCTGGCGCCGTTGCCGGGGAGTGTAGCGCTTTTGGTGAGTGGAACTTGGTAAGGAAACATTTATATAGTGTGCTGAAATTTTCTGTCACTTGTCACTGTGGAAACTAATCCTTTGAGGGGCTTGTTTGGGGTATCTTCACCCCAACCAGAAGAGCAAAGAGTTGCTCCTCAACCTACTAAACTTTATGAAAATATTCACTTGGAGATTCCTTCAGGTATGATAGAAAAACTGCTAGCTAATCCATTTACAGGAGATGGAACATTGCATCCTGATTTACACCTTATCTTTGTGGATGAAGTTTGTGGATTATTTAAGCTTGCAGGTATTCCCGATGATGTTGTCAAAAGGAAGGTCTGCCCTTTATCTTTGAAGGGAGATGCATTGACATGGTATAGGCTATGTGATGACACGAGATCTTGGAATTATAAGCGATTGAAGTTGGAATTTCACCAGAAGTTCTATCCTATGCATCTTGTTCATCGTGATTGTAATTACATATATAATTTCTGGCCTCGCGAATGAGAAAGCATCACTCAAGCTTGGGGGAGGCTTAAGTCAATGTTATATTCATGCCCCAATCATGAGCTCTCTCGGGAAATGATTATTCAGAATTTTTATGCTCGGCTTTCTCTTGATAATCGCAACCTGCTCGATACTTTCTATGCTGGTTCTTATATGCTGAAGACTATTGATTTCAAATGGGACTTATTGGAAAGAATTAAACGCAACTCTGAATATTGGGTTTCCGATGATGGTAAGGAGTCAGGTATGACACCTAAGTTCGATTGTGTTAAATCTTTTATGGATACCGATGCTTTTCGTGGATTTAGCGCTGAGTATGGACTTGACTCTGAGATAGTAGCTTCTTTCTGTGAATCTTTTGCTACTCATGTTGATCTCCCTAAAGAGAAGTGGTTTAAATATAATCCTCCTGTTGAAGTGAAAGTAGTTGCACCTATTACAGTCAAAGAAAAGACTATTACCTATAGTGATCCTATTGTTCCTACTGCTTATGTTGAAAAACCTCCTTTTCCTGTTAGGATAAAAGATCATGCTAAAGCTTCGACTGTTGTTTGTAAGAGTAATACTAGGACTTATTCACCTCATGAGCAAATTAATGTTGAACCTAGTATTGCTATGGTTAAAGATCTCTTGGATGAGGATTTAGATGGGCATGTTATTTCTTTCTGTGGCGAGACTGCCAATATTGCTAGACCTGATACTAAGACACATAGACCTGTTGTAGGCATGCCTGTTATTTCTGTTAAAATAGGAGATCATTGTTATCATGGCTTATGTGATATGGGTGCTAGTGCTAGTGCAATACCTTATACTTTATATCAAGAAATTATGCATGACATTGCACCCATTGAATTAGAAGACATTGATGTTACTATTAAGCTTGCTAATAGGGATACCATTAAACCCTTTGGGATTGTTAGAGATGTTGAAGTTTTGTGTGGGAAGGTTAAATACCCTGCTGATTTTCTTGTTCTTGGTTCCCCACAAGATGATTTTTGTCCCATTATTTTTGGTAGACCCTTCTTGAATACGGCTAGTGCTAAGATTAATTGTGAAAAGAATATTGTCACTGTTGGCATCGATGGTATGTCTCATGAGTTTGATTTCGCTAAGTTTAGTAGACAACCTCGTGATAGGGAACCACCTAGTAAGGATGAAATTATTGGTCTTGCTTCCATTGTTGTTCCTCCAACTGATCCGTTAGAAAAATATTTGCTAGACCATGAAAATGATATGTTTATGAAGGAAAGGGACGAAATAGATGAAGTGTTCCTTAAACAGGAACCTATGCTGAAACATAACCTTCCCGTTGAAATTCTTGGGGATCCTCCTCCACCCAAGGGTGATCCCGTGTTTGAACTTAAACCCTTACATGATAATCTTAAGTATGCTTATCTTGATGAAAAAGAAATATATCCTGTTATTATTAGTGCTAACATTTCAGAGAAAGAAGAAGAAAGATTATTGAAAACTCTGAAGAAGCACCGAGCAGCTATCGGATATACTCTGGATGATCTTAAGGGCATTAGTCCCACATTATGCCAACACAAAATTTTAGTGGAGAAAGATGCCAAACCAGTTAGAGATCCTCAAAGACGATTAAATCCCAAGATGAAAGAAGTGGTAAGAAAGGAGATACTAAAGCTCCTTGAGGCAGGTATTATTTATCCCATTGCTAATAGTGAAGGGGTAAGCCATGTTCATTGTGTTCCTTAAAAGGGAGGTATTACCGTTGTTCCTAATGATAAAGATGAATTGATCCCGCAAAGAATTATTACAGGTTATAGGATGGTAATTGATTTTCCGTAAGTTAAATAAAGCTATTAAGAAAGATCATTACCCTTTACCTTTTATTGATCAAATGCTAGAAAGACTATCCAAACACACACATTTCTGCTTCCTAGATGGATATTCTGGCTTCTCTCAAATACTTGTGTCAGCGAAGGATCAATCTAAAACTACTTTTACTTGCCCTTTTGGTACTTTTGCTTATAGACGTATGACTTTTGGTTTATGTAATGCACCTGCTACCTTTCAAAGATGCATGATGGCTATATTCTCTGATATTTGTGAAAAGACTTGTGAGGTATTCATGGATGACTTCTCTGTCTATGGATCTTCTTTTGATGATTGTTTGAGCAACCTTGATCGAGTTTTGCAGAGATGCGAAGGCACTAGTCTCGTCTTGAATTGGAAAAAGTGTCACTTTATGGTTAATGAAGGCATTTTCTTGGGGCACAAGATCTCCGAGAGAGGTATTGAAGTTGATAAAGCCAAAGTTGATGCTATTGAAAAGATGCCATGTCCCAAGGACATAAAAGGTATAAGAAGTTTCCTTGGTCACGCTGGTTTTTATAGGAGGTTCATTAAGGACTTTTCTAAAATCTCTAGGCCTCTGACTAATTTATTGCAAAAAGATATTCCTTTTTTCTTTGATGATGATTGTGTAGAAGCATTTGAAGTACTTAAGAAAGCTTTGATCACTGCACCTATTGTTCAGCCGCCTGATTGGAATTTATCTTTTGAAATTATGTGCGATGCTAGTGATTATGCTGTAGGTGGTGTTTTAGGGCAAAGAGTCCATAAGAAATTGAATGTTATCCAGTATGCTAGTAAGACTCTTGATACTGCCCAGAGAAATTATGCTACTACTGAAAAAGAGTTCTTAGCAGTTGTGTTTGCATGTGATAAGTTTAGACCTTATATTGTTGATTCCAAAGTTACTATTCACACTGATCATGTTGCTATTAAATATCTTATGGAAAAGAAAGATGCTAAGCCTAGACTCATTAGATGGGTTCTCTTGCTCCAAGAATTTGACTTGCATATTATTGATAGAAAGGGAGCTGAGAACCCCGTTGCAGACAACTTGTCTAGGTTAGAGAATGTTCTTGATGACCCACTATCTATTAATGATAGCTTTCCTGATGAACAATTAGCGGTCGTCAATGCTTTTCGTACTGCTCCTTGGTATGCTGATTATGCTAATTACATTGTTGCTAAATATGTACCACCTAGTTTCACATACCAGCAAAAGAAAAAGTTCTTTTATGATTTAAGGCATTACTTTTGGGATGATCCACACCTTTATAAAGAAGGAGTAGATGGTGTTATTAGACGTTGTGTGCCTGAGCATGAACAGGAACAGATTCTACACAAGTGTCACTCTAAGTCTTATGGAGGACACCACGCTGGAGATAGAACTGCACACAAGGTACTACAATCTGGTTTTTATTGGCCTACTCTCTTCAAAGATGCTCGTAAGTTTGTCTTATCTTGTGATGAATGTCAAAGAATAGGTAACATTAGTAGATGTCAAGAAATGCCTATGAATTATTCTCTTGTTATTGAACCGTTTGATGTTTGGGGCTTTGATTATATGGGACCTTTTCCTGCCTCTAATGGTTATACACATATTTTAGTTGTTGTTGATTACGCTACTAAGTGGGTAGAAGCTATTCCAACTAGTAGTGCTGATCATAACACTTCTATTAAAAATGCTTAAAGAAGTTATTTTTCCGAGGTTTGGAGTCCCTAGATATCTTATGACTGATGGTGGTTCACATTTTATTCATGGTGCCTTTCTTAAGATGCTTGCTAAGTATGTTGTCAATCATAGAATAGCATCTCCTTATCATCCGCAGTCTAGAGGTCAAGTAGAGTTGAGCAATAGAGAGCTTAAATTAATTTTACAAAAGACTGTGAATAGATCTAGAAAGAATTGGTCCAAAAAACTTGATGATGCACTATGGGCCTATAGAACTGCATACAAAAATCCTATGGGTATGTCTCCATATAAGATGGTTTATGGAAAAGCATGTCATTTACCTCTTGAACTTGAACATAAGGCATATTGGGCTATCAAAGAGCTCAATTATGACTTCAAACTTCCCGGTGAGAAGAGGTTGTTTGATATTAGCTCACTTGATGAATGGAGAACCCAAGCCTATGAGAATGCCAAGCTTTTCAAAGAAAAATCCAAACGCTGGCATGATAAGAGGATACAAAAGCGCGAGTTTAACGTAGGAGATTATGTGTTATTATTCAACTCTTGTTTAAGATTTTTTGCAGGAAAACTTCTCTCAAAATGGGAAGGTCCCTCCGTTATCGGGGAGGTCTATCGTTCTGGTGCTATAAAAATCAACAACTTCAAAGTCACAAATCCGAGGGTGGTAAACGGTCAAAGAATTAAACATTATATTTCAGGTAATCCCATCAATGTTGAAACTAATATTATTGAAACCGTAACCCCTGAGGAATACATAAGGGACACTTTCCAGAACGTTCCAGACTCCGAAAAGGTATAGGTATGTGGTACGGTAAGTAAACCAGCTCCAAAACAACTCCAATGGCAATTTTTATCAGTTTTGGATTATTTAAGAATTTTAGGAAGAAAGTAGTCTGAAAGGGACACGAGGCTCCCACGAGAGTGGAGGGCGCCCCCCCCCCTATAGGGCGCGCCCCCCTGTCTCGTGGGCACCTCGTGTGCCTCCCGGACTCCGTTTTCTTGCACATTACGTATTTTGGTCGGTAAAAAATCATTATATATACTCCCGAAGGTTTTGACCACCGTATCACGCAAATATCCTCTGTTTTTGTTTCGAGTTGTTCCTGCTGCAGAATAAAGCAAGATGTCCTCTCAGGAATCAGTCGGGGAGAGTCGGGTGTCTCACCCAACGCCAGGTCCCGGAGCAAATAGTGATGCCTATCACTTTGGACCATCAACGGAGGATGAGGTGGAGGCTGATTTGAAAAGAATAGATGCCATGGAGGAGGATCAAGAAGTTACCTCTCGTCTCCGAGCAGAATTCACTATGGGGGAACTACCTAGCCTGGCTGTCCCTACTTCGATCATCCCTTCCAACTCTAGATTTCTTTCTTATGAAAATATGAAAAAGAGTTTCACTTGTTCTCCAGAAGCTATGCAACATCCTTGGGTAAAAGGAGCTTTGGCCGTTACGGGCAGGCTCCGTAAATAAATTATGGATCTCAAACAACAAGTCAATAATCTCGAGGAGGTGAACCGTATCCTGAAGGGCATCATCGCCAAGAAGATCATAACACCAACCGTGAAGAAGGAGAAATAATCACATGCGTATGGGCACTCCCCTTGGCAACTGCCAAGCTTGGGGGAGGTGCCCCGGTATCGTATCACCATCACACTCTTATCTTTACCGCTTTATTTAGTTTGATCCTTTTAGTAGTATGTAGATCTAGTAGTTTGAAGTTTTGATATCAAGTAGTTTTGAGTTTTGCATTGTGATCTCTTTTTGTAATCGAGTCCGTGAGCTATCTATAATAAAGATTAGTGTTGAGTCAAGGGCTTTGCTATGTTGCTATGATCTTGAGAAAGTAGAAAGAATAAAAGAGTTCATATTGATCTTATGGACAGTGATAACTTCACACTTAGAAAGTATGAGGCATAAAAATTGTTGAGAGTTGATGAACGTAGCCTTGGTCATCATTGCAATTAATAGGAAGTGATAAGGAAAGAGGGGTTCACATACAAATACATTATCTTGGACACCTTTTATAATTGGGAGCACTCATTAAGTATGACATGCTAAAAGAGTTGACATTGGACAAGGAAGGCAACGTAATGGTTTATGTTTTCCGACATCTCAGTTAAAGTATATTGTCATTGACCTTCCAAACATGTTGAGCTTGCCTTTCCCCCTCATGCTAGCCAAATTCCTTGCACCAAGTAGAGATACTACTTGTGCTTCCAAACACCCTTAAACCCAGTCTTGCCATGAGAGTCCACCATACCTACCTATGGATTGAGTAAGATCCTTCAAGTAAGTTGTCATGTTGCAAGCAATAAAAATTGCTATCTAAATATGTATGAATTATTAGTGCATAGAAAATAAGCTTTGTATGAACTTGTTGTGGAAGTAATAAAAGCGACGGACTGCATAATAAAGGTCCACATACAAGGGGCAATATAAAGTGACGTTCTTATTTTGTGCATCAACCCTGAACGCACATGACAACCTATGCTTCCCTCTGCGAAGGGCCTATCTTTTAATTTATGTTTTTACTTTATGCTTGAGTCAAGGTGATTCTCACCTTTCATTTTCCATTTTATCCTTTGGCAAGCTCCTCGTGTTTGAAAGATCATGATATATATATCCAATTGGATGTAAGTTAGCATAGGCTATTATTGCTGACATCACCTAAATGTGAATACGTTGGGAGGCAACACAATAAGCCTCTATCTTTCTCAGTGTCCGGCTGAAACTCTATAATCACAAGTACTACGTGAGTGTTAGCAATTGTAGAAGACTACGAGATAGTTGAGTGTGCGAGCTTGCTGAAAAGCTCTATTGTTGACTCTTTCTGATGTTATGATAAATTGCAATTGCTTCAATGAATGAGATTATAGTTTGTTAGTTCCCAATGAAGTTTTTGAACCATACTTGACATTGTGAATTGCTTGTCACTTGAGCATAGGAAATCATATGACAAAATCTATATATGTTGCTGTTATTAAAATGATCATGATGCCCTCAGGTCCATATTTTATTTTTATCGACACCTCTATCTCTAAACATGTGGACATATTTTTCGATTTCGGCTTCCGCTTGAGGACAAGCGAGGTCTAAGCTTGGGGGAGTTGATACGTCCATTTTGCATCATGCTTTTATATCGATATTTATTGCATTATGGGCTGTTATTACACATTATATCTCAATACTTATGGCTATTCTCTCTCATTTTACAAGGTTTACCATGAAGAGGAGGAATGCCGGCAGCTGGAATTCTGGCTGGAAAAGGAGCAAATGCTGAAAACCTATTCTGCACAGCTCCAAAAGTCCTGAGACTCCACGAATTTTTTTTTGGAATTAATAAGAATTTTTAGCGAAAGAAATACACCAAGGGGGCCCACACCCTGTCCAGGGGACAGGGGGTGCCCCCCCTATAGGGCGTGCCCCCTATCTCCTGGGCCCCCTGGTGGGCCTCCCGTGTCCATCTTCTGCTATATCATCACTTTTACCCTGGAAAAAATCGTGGGCAAGCTTATGGGACGAAACTCCGCCGCCACGAGGCGTAACCTTGGCGGAATCAATCTAGGGCTCCGGCGGAGCTGTTCTGCCGGGGACACTTCCCTCCGAGAGGGGGAAATCATCGCCAACGTCATCACCTCTCATCGGGAGGGGTCAATCTCCATCAACATCTTCACCAGCACCATCTCCTCTCAAAACGCTAGTTCATCTCTTGTATCCAATCTTGTATCAAAACCACAAATTGGTACCTGTGGGTTGCTAGTAGTGTTGATGACTCCTTGTAGTTGATGCTAATTGGTTTACTTGGTGGAAGATCATATGTTCAGATCCTTTATGCATATTATTACTCCTCTGATTATGAACATGAATATGCTTTGTGAGTAGTTATGTTTGTTCCTGAGGACATGGGTGAAGTCTTGCTATTAGTAGTCATGTGAATTTGGTATTCGTTCGATATTTTGATGAGATGTATGTTGTATTTTCCTCTAGTGGTGTTATGTGAACGTCGACTAGATGACACTTCACCATTATTTGGGCCTAGAGGAAGGCATGGGGAAGTAATAAGTAGATGATGGGTTGCTAGAGTGACAGAAGCTTAAACCCTAGTTTATGCGTTGCTTCGTTAGGGGCTATTATGGATCCATATGTTTAATGCCGTGGTTAGGTTTACCTTAATACTTATTTTGTAGTTGCGGACGCTTGCAATAGGGGTTAATCATAAGTGGGATGCTTGTCCAAGTTAGGGCAGTACCCAAATACCAGTCCACCCACATATCAAATTATCAAAGTACCGAACGTGAATCATATGAACGTGATGAAAACTAGCTTGTCGATAATTCCCAATGTGTCCTCGGGAGCTCCCTTATCATTATTATAAATTGTCCAGGCTTATCCTTTGCTACATAAAGGATTGGGACACCTTGCTGCACTTTGTTTACTTTATTTACTTGTTACTTGTTACTATTTATGTTATCACAAAACTATCTATCACCTACAATTTCAGTGCTTGCAGAGAAAACCTTACTGAAAATCGCTTATCATTTCCTTCTGCTCCACGTTGGGTTCGACACTCTTACTTATCGAAAGGACTACGATAGATCCCCTACACTTGTGGGTCATCAGTGCCCAGTGCCAGTTGTTGTTTCTTCCTTGTTTTTGTCTTTTACAGAAAATCAATACCAAACACCGTCCAAACCGAATAAAACTTTACGATGATTTTTCTTGGACTAGAAGACAACCACGAAGCTTAGGGAAGAGGCCAAAAGACCCATGAGGGAGCCACAAGCCCTAGGGGCGCGCCCCTAGGCTTGTGGGCCCCTGTGGACCTCCTAACCCTAATCTCAGCTCTATAAATCCTCAAATATTCTCCCTACGCCAGAGGGCACACAAAAAATACTTTTTCACCGCACAAGCTTCTGTTCTCATGAGATCCCATCTTGGGGCCTTTTCCGGCACTCCGCCAGAAGGGGATTCAATCACGGAGGGCTTCTACATCAACCTTGTTGCCCTTCCGATGATGTGTGAGTAGTTTACCACAAACCTACGAGTCCATAGCTTGTAGCTAGATGGCTTCTTCTCTCTCTTTGATCTTCAATACAATGTTCTCCTTGATGTCCTTGGAGTTCTATTCAATGTAATCTTCTTTGCAGTGTGTTTGTTGAGATATGATGAATTGTGGATTTATGATCTGATTATCTGTGAATATTATTTGAGTCTTCTCTCAACTCTTTTATGCATGATTAAGATAGCTTTGTATTTCTCTCCGATCTATTGATTTGGTTTGGCCAACTAGATTGATCTATCTTGCAATGGGAGAGGTGCTTTGTGATGGGTTCAAACTCGCAGTGTCCTCACCCGGTGACCGAAGGGATAGCAAGGCACGTATTTGTATTGTCGCCATTAAGGATAAAAAGATGGGGTTTATATCATACTACTCGAGTTTATCCCTCTACATCATGTCATCTTGGCGTTACTCCGTTCTTGTTAACTTAATACACTAGATGCATGATGGATAGCGGTCGATGTGTGGAGTAATAGTAGTATATGCAGGCAGAAGTCGGTCTACTTATCACGGACGTGATGCCTATATTCATGATCATTGCCTTGGATATCGTCATAACTATGCGCTTTTCTATCAATGGCTCAACAGTAATTTGTTCACCCACCGTATGTGTTCTTTCAAGAGAGAAGCCTCTAGTGAAAACTATGGCCCCGGGGTCTATTTCTTATCATATATTTTCAGATCTATAAAACCAAAAATCCAAAAAATACCTTGCTGCACTTTATTTATATTTGCTTTATTTTGCACTTTTATTTATCTTTTATATCCATCTCTACCAGATCTCACTTTTGCTCGTGACCATGAAGGGATTGACAACCCCTTTTTCGCGTTGTGTGTAAGTGTTTGTTAGTTTGTGCAGGTGCATCTATTGATGACGTGCTTGTGCCTCCTACTACATTGATACCTTAGTTCTTAACTGAGGGAAATACTTATCTCTACTTTGTTGCATCATCCTTTCCTCTTCAAGGGAAAAATCAACGCAAGCTCAAGAAGTAGCAGAAAGAATTTCTGGTGCTGTTGCCGGGGAGGTTCTATATCAAGCCTACCAAGTTCCTATCATAAACCTCATCTCTTGCACTTACATTATTTGTCATTTGCCTCTCGTTTTGCTCTCTCCCACTTCTAAAACTTTTTCAGAAAAACGCAAAAATATTTGCCTTTTTATTCGCCTTCTTTTCATTCGTCTTTTTGTTTGCTTTTTGCTTGCTTGTGTGCTAGATTTCTTGCTTGGTCAAGATGTCTCAAGAAATCAACAAGTTGTATGATTTTTCCAACACCAATAGTAATGATTTTATTAGTACTTCATTTGCTCCCACCACTAGTGTGGAATCTTATGAAATTAATGTCGCTTTGTTGAATCTTCTTATGAAAGAACAATTTTCTGGTAGTCCTAATGAAGATGATGCATACCATCTAAATACTTTCGTTGAGTTATTTGATATGCAAAATAAAAGGGATGTGGGTAGTGATATTGTTAAATTGAAGCTATTTCTGTTCTCACTACGAGATCGTGCTAAAACTTGGTTTTCATCTTTGCCTAAAAATAATATTGATTCATGGGATAGGTGTAAAGATGCTCTTATTTCCAAGTATTTTCCTCTCGTTAAGATCATATCCATTAGGAAAGATATAATTAATTTTAAGCAACTTGATCATGAACATGTTCCATAATCTTGGGAGAGGATGAAATTGATGATAAAAAAATTGCCCCACTCATGGTTTAAGTTTATGGATGATCATACAAAACAATTATGCTGGACTGAATTTTGCATCTAGAAATCTTTTAGATTCGGCCGTGGGAGGTACTTTTATGGAAATTACATTAGGATATGCTACTAAACTCCTAGATAATATTATGGCAAATACTCTCAATGGCATACCGAAAGATCCTCTACTAGTAAAAAAGTGCATGCTATTGAAGAAATTAATACTTTGAGTGAAAAGATGGATGAAATTATGAAATGGATTGCTAGCAAGAGTGCTCCTATTGATACTAATGATATGCCTTTGTCTACTTTGATTGGGAATAATAATGAATCTATGGATGTGAATTTTGTTGGTAGGAACAATTTTGGTAATAACGTGTATAGAGGCAATTTCAACCCTAGGCCTTTTCCTAGTAATTCCTCTAATAATTATGGTAATTCCTACAACAACTATTATTGAAATTATAATAAGATACCTTCTGATCTTGAGAATAATATTAAAGATTTTATAAATACACAAAAGGTTTTTAATACTGTGGTTGAAGAAAAATTGCTCAAGACTGATGATTTGGCTAGGAACATTGGTAGAATTTCTCATGAGATTGATTCTTTTAAGATTACATCTATGCCACCCAAGCTTGATATTAATGAATCTTTGAAAACTATTTGAATTTCTATTGATGAAAGTAAAGAGAGAACCTCTAGGATGCGTGCTAAGAGAGATTGGTTCAAAAAAAAGCATGTTCTTCCAGTTTTTGCGATAATTATGATGAAGATCTTAAAGTAATTGGTGTGAATCATATTGAATCTTTGTTTGCTAATATAAAACTTGATCAAGATGGGATTGGAGATGAGTCAACTTTATTTATAAGGCGTTCCAATAATTTGGAGAGTGATGATCTTAATGTAAAATTTGATAAAAGTGTGATTGGAGAGGTCAAGACTTTAACTAGTGATGAGCCCACTCTTTTCGATTTCAAGGACTTTAATTATGATAAGTGTTATTTGATTGATTGTATTTTCATGTTGCAATCCATGCTTAATTCACCTCATGCTTATCATCAACATAAGGCTTTTACTAAACATATCGTTGATGCTATGATGAAATCTTTTGAAGAAAAACTTGAGTTAGAAGTTTCAAACCCTAGAAAGCTTTATGATGAGTTGGAACCTACTATTAAGATCAATATTAAAGATTATGAGTGTAATGCTTTGTGTGATTTAGGTGCTAGCGTTTCCGTTGCGCGCGTGCTTTGGTAGGGTTTCACCCGCCCGCTGGGTCGCACATGGTAGCCTTTCAGACCGCGACGGGCGCGAATCGCCACGCCAGCCTGGCTCTGGCCGGCCGGCCCTTCCAATCCTTCTCCCGACTGGGCGTCGCGACCCGGCCATGAGGCATCTCCTGGCCGGATCCAAGCGTTTCGTTGCCAGCCACCTTCTTTAGGGGGTAAGCTAGAAAGGCCCTCCCGCTTGGAGCCGGCAGACGTTTACACGGGGACTACTGTCGGGGGAATGGACCCCGGGTAGGCACTGGAGCCCAGAACGAGCCGAGAACATCTTTTCAAACATCGGACGGCTCGCGCCCCTCAATCCAGTTGGCCCTCCATCCGGCTCTCTAGTGTGGGCCTTCTGGGCACGGCGACACGGTCGGGCCAGCCAGCCGCATGTCAGCTGGCAGTAGGTCAGCGGCCATCCCATCCAATCATACGACAAGACAACGCTCCCATGACGGAAGCGCATGGCTATGATGTGGCCGTACCCGCTGACTCGGGTGACTGACGTCAGCGCGGCTCGCCACTGTAGCCCCACGACGACAACCACTCCATGATGCGGGGTCAACGCGCAATACTGCCATGCAGCCAGCGGGACCCTGCAGCTGGCGAACCCCACTGCAGGCTCTAGACGATGACAGCGGAGCCCTGCCCCACTTAGATTTACCATTGTAGCCCTGGGCGGCCTATAGGACCCCAAGGAGCCCTCCATGCAGAGGGATTCAGCCTCAGTAGAACACACACACACACACACACACACACACACACACACACACACACACACACACACGAGAAGCAAGAATGGAGACCTAGATCCTTCTTCCTCCTCCACCGAACAACTCCAGGAGCACCATTGTAGCCCTTTTGCCATCCATACCATATTCGGCGGGACTAGGGGTGTTACCTCACCCGGAGGGCCCCAAACCTGGGTACGTCTTGTGTCTCACACTTGTGTGTGCCGACCTCGCCTCCGGAACCCACCGGCATTCTCACGTAGCCCCCACTTTTAGCCATCTCATGGCATCTGCCGTGATTTCACCACGACAGGACGACCGCCACCGTATATTCGCCTCACCATGGGGCGCAGAGTGTAGTAGCCATGGCGAGGACTCTCCCTATCACTGTCGGGCTCGACTGCACGCATATCACAAGCGAACTCCTCAGCGGTTAGCATCTCAGCATGGCGTTGTCAACATGCGACGACGCAACAATGCAACAACATGGGAAGGAGAATCGATCTCGCATCTCTTGTTCGTCATCCTCGTGGTGGCTCATGTTCATCGCCCTCTAGGCACGTTGCCCGGTCGCATCACGTTTATGACACAGAGGTGGTACCCACGCTCACGCTCTCCATGGAATCGAGATGGCGTCCAATAGCCATGCGTGCACGACACAGAGGTGTAGCCGAAGCATGTGGAGGGGCTCTAGGATGCCACTGGCATGTGTCTGCTAGGTGTTTCGCCAAATGCTCCGCTTGGGCCAAATCGTCATGGACCGGAGCGCTAGCTATTTGGTACGAGGTCACGATAAGTACCTGCCGCGCGCACTAGAATCACCGGCACTTGGTTTGCTTGGGTTAGTTTTAGTCGTCCAATGCGCTATTCCTCGCATCGGGGAGCTAGGCAGCGGGCGCGTCAGACCTTGGTGGCGGAGGCCGGTGGTGAGGCGACGAGGTCAGGGATGGGCGACATACCAAAGGTGTGCTTGGCCGAGATGCTACCTGACTAGGCGGGGTGGAAGGAAGAAGAAAGAAGAAGAGGGAAATACACTTCCTATGTATAATTCATTTGAAAAGTTAAATTCAAAGATTCGATGAGGCCTGGCCACTTTCTTAACTTCTCATATTTTAAAGAGTTAAAACGTCGAGAAGTTCTAGGATAGAAACCTGGCCAGATGGGCCGGTCTTAGCATGCTGACCCGATTGCCCGCGTGCCCGATCTGTGGTGCGCCTGGCCGACACGTTATAATCTGGCCGTGCTTGGTCGCGAGGCTGGGCACGACCGCACAAGTGCCAACACGGCACGACCCGTTTATTTTTATTTTTATACAGCCCAATAGGCCTAATATAGGTCCAAAACCTCCCGAATAGGCTGAATTTTACGTTGGTGGCATGTCAAACGGCCCGTGTCCGTGTCTGGGCTAGGGAGGGCAGCCCGTGTGCCGGCCCGGCATGGCCTGTCGTGTACTTGCCGTGCCTGGCCGCGCCCGTATAACCCTGGCCGTGCCGGGCCGGGCCATTTGGCCATACGAGTTCGGCTATATGGATGGATGCTCTCCCCCTAAAAAAGAGAGGCTATATGGATGCTCTGAAAGCTGTAGCTTCCCCTAGTGGCGTGGTGGGGTTAATCGGCGAACATCCCCCAACGGAGCTCATGCTCGAAGGGGGCTTGACATGTTCAACCCCGTCTCCGGCGATTGGCTCCTCGGCCACCTCAGCCGCGTGGTCCTCGACGACGACGCCCTCGCGCTCCTCCTCCTCCTCCTCCGCCTCGACAAGACTCTCTCCAGCCTCTCGCTCCACCTCCTCGCACACTCCTGCAGGTTTGCCTTTTTTTTTTTCTTACAATCTTCCTAGGGTAGAGGTTCATCTGTCTGGCTTCCTTTTCCCTCGCAGAAAGAAAAACGGCAGATCGTCTTAGATTAGATTGATTTGAGCAGGAGCAACAAGATCCTTTTTGGGACAATCCTTGGTCTTAATTTAGATAATTAGGCTCCTCAATTTCGCTGTAGGGTGTTATGACATTCGTCTTCTTTTCTGGAAGAGCGCAACACTGATCATGGATCAGGACTGAACATGGAATTTTTAGACAACAGATTTTTTGTGGTAGATTCTTGTTTAACACGAGTTAGGAATGTGTTCTTAATGTTTGTCTGTCAGAAAAATTCAGTTATACGTCAGCTGACTTCTACAACACCACTTCTTATTGCGATAAAAAAAATAAGGAGGGACTGAGCTTTCTCCAATTCTCAAATTCATGTGAATGCCAACAGATACAATCCCATTTATTCTAAAAAAGGAAAAGGTTAATAGGACAGCAAAAGCTAATTTCAGGTTTGATGTCTTTTGCTCCTGTATACACTATATTGGCAATCAAGCCAGCAAATCAAAAGGAGAGAAAGGAAATGTGTGACCAAAGGAGTCAAGCAAAAGCACACCGAGTAAATCACCAACGTTGAAGTTTCAGTATCTGTTTTTTGAGCTGGACTAAGTCTGATAACTCTTCTTGTAATCAGCACTGGGGAAGATCTTTGGGTGGTGGAATTAGAGTCTCACTAGGTCCTTTCCCATTGTCCACGACAAAGACCATCTTGAGTCCCCATGACGTGTGCACCTCGAAATGGCAATGCATAAACCACACACCTGGAATAGAACAACAACATATCAATCAACTCCTTTTAGGAAGCAGTAGGGTATTATTATCTGAAGAAATGTAGGATTGAAATCTCTACCTGGGTTGTCTGCCCTGAATCTGATTGCTGTCCAGCCTCCAGTAGGGACTCCAATGGTGTTTCTCTCAACGGGGTCGATGAGGTTAAATGTGGAAGGGGAGGTTTTGGGGTTGTAATTCCCAACTCCCCGCCCAACGACAAAAAAGTTAAATCCATGCAGATGGATCGGGTGGCTTTCTGTTGATATGATCCCTGTATCCTGGAGTATGACTTGCACTGAAGCATTATATGGCAGCCTATAAACCCTGGTTCCTTTCATGGTTTGAAGGTTTTTGGGGCCGCTTCCTGTGTAGTTGAACTTGTGTGGTGGTGTTGCTGGGAAGTCTTCGGTGAAGACCCCTGGAATGCTGTAGTAACGGGCTTGGAGAATTGGGGTGGATGGCATAACGAATGTCGAATTGTTGATTGTGCCCACCACTCTGGTCCCGTTAATGCAGTTTGCGCATGGATTGACACCCACACCAATGGTAAAGAAAAGCGAGTGGTCTACTGTCTGTGGCACATTGGCTGGGTACTCCTTCGAGTTGAGGCTCCGGAGCGACTCAGAGAATTTTGATGCAATGGGGGTGGCATTCTGTGGTGGTGGCTTGACGAGAGTGAGGCGTGCTGTGGCAGAGACAGTGTTAACATAGTGCAAGGTAGCAGTGCCGGTTTTGTTGTCAACTTGTAGTGGAGCATCCAGGAAGGGAGAGACTGAGAAAAGGTAACGGCCAGCACTTTGGTCAGCAGTGACGAGGACGTTGGTGGTCTGGCCTGGAGTGATGAGCAGGATATCGGTTTTATATGGCTTGGTATAGACTGCATCAACCTCAACCACAGTTAGTCCGTGCCCGGCAATCTTGAAGAATAGGTTGTCATTCAGACCAGCGTTGATGATCCGGAGCATGTATGTCTTGCCATTTTCGACATCGAGATTGAATCCATCTGCATAAAACATTCATCAGGGAAGCAGTTTTTCACTCTATAATGGAAAATTATAGACTTTGCAATAACAAGATGTAGTAGCACCTTCATTCATATACCTTGGGAGGAGGCACAATCAGACATCGGACCAGGGTGGCCATTGATGGTGTGGGAATCAGATATATTGGGTCCTACTCCTAGTTGCATGGCCTGGTTCATTACACTCTCTGTATCAGCTTTCCACCATTCACCTGCAGCGCATCATCAAGCAATTTCAGTGCTGAATGGGTTATTCTCGATTAATAGCAATTATGAGGATCAATTATACATATACCTAGGACAACAACTGCCTCCTTGTGAGGAGCAGGAAAGGGGTAGGGTACTCCAAGCTTGGGCAGTATGACAATAGCACCATGGACGGTGGCCCGCAGCCAGTTGATATGGGCATGCCATAGGAGCGTACCACGTTGGCCAGTAACGGTGAAATTATACAGAAAGCTGCTCCCTGGCTGGATTGGGCACTGTGTAATGTAGGCTGGTCCATCATACCACCCTGTCCGGATTTGCCTTACTCCATGCCTGATTATGATTTAGTTAGAAAGTTATATACGTATGTGTGCTGCATAAATATGAGGTATGAATTTTCTTTTATTTTGCCTGTCTACGGAAAGGATGTGTCTTGGTTGAAAAAATGGAAAGGATGTGTGGTTCCTTAGATGAATGCAAAGGTAAAACAATATTCCTTGTAACGCTTCACTGGCATAACCTTTTTCCTTCTTCTTTTGCAGCAAATGAAAAATTCTCATGCGTCAACAACATGCCAGAAAGATTGAGGCTGTCTATATGTGTGAGGGCATGCAGTTGCCACTTTGAGGTGGCAGTTTTATGCTATAAATTGCAGCTGAAGCATGGAATGTCTTACCAGTGGATGGTAACGTTGTGTGGCGCATGATTGACGACCTTGACAAGAACGTTATCACCTTCTCTTGCATAGAGGGTCGGCCCTGGGAACTTGCCGTTAACAGTGAGGATGGACTTGGTGGAGCAAAGCAGTGTCATGTTCCTCATAACCACCTGCACGAGTGAAACCATGGTAAATCATCATAGCAGCCTGAGTTCTGCAGCCGCCTCACGCTGTAAGGGTGAGCCGTTTTGTCATTTACTGCCACCTGGGGCAGGTTGCTTGTTACTCCCTCTGTAAACTAATATAGAACGTTTTAGAGACTTGAAACTATTAGTTTACAGAGTTGCATCAGAAATGAAAATGACATTGTGAAATGGTGGCAAAGAAAGCATTGTACTCCATATCTGGTTGTATAAAGAGTGGTGCAATGCTATACGACCCTGGCTACATGCAGAAACGAGTCATTAGCTACTTATTGCTCCTCCGGTGTGTATGTACATATATGTGTGTTTCTGATGAAAGCATATGCTGCTTGTGTCAGGATTCTCACATTGAACTTGTAGTGTCTGGTGATGGCATGGACGCTGAGAGCCTGAAGCAGGAAGCAGCTGACCATGAGGGGGAGGACCAGCTGATCAAGACGGTGAGGCATGGCCATGCTGCCTGGCACTGGCAGAGCTACCTGATCGGAGGAGACAAGGACGACTGACGATGCCTGTGAGCCGAGACAGTGCAGTATGCCTGGTTGCATGGAATGACAGGGCGACGCATGGTTTTAGTGGCCCGGGGAGGGGGCTGGGGCGGTGTTGGGTTTCTAGCTGCCATGTCGTTTTTCATTTTAGGTGAGAAACCCTTGCTTGGCAAGGCTGGCTAGCTGTGCTGGGAATTTGTGCGGATTGCAGGTAATTTCTTCTTGTGTTTTCACCTGCAGATATGCAAAGGTAGCTCCCAGTTGCACCGAGCTAGCTCTTTTTACATACAAATTAGGTAATAATGTAGCCATCTGCAGGACTTGCAGTGTATCTACCTTTATGGATTTGGAGTTTGGTTCCATGTACCTGTCTCTGCCCACTGAGAAGAGCACTTGGGCTGTTAACTGGCCAGTGCTACTATAGCTAGTACGAGTGTCGGTTAATGGCCATCAATCTTTAAGTAACTTGCAGTCCACTTCCATGTACTGCAACGTATGCATGTTATGTACTCGTACAAGCAACCCACAGCAACATGCACTGAACCTTATAGCCTAGCATTAGAGTATAGAGCAGGCAGAATAAACACGGATCCTTGTGGCCATGTTTTGAAATTGCATTAGCCGGATGTGACAAGTGAGCTAACTGGTAAGCTTAGTGGCGTGCAGAATCTCATGCCATTGTGTATGCATCAGATCATCACATAACTAGCTATAGATACTATTGGGATTGATGTGTCGTTTAGATTGGTATAGATAGATTAGCTAGTGGCCGGTTTTTGTCTGTGCAGAAACAAATCAAGCAGAGACAAACGGGGTAATGGATTGATTGATGCGCGTAGTTGTCAGGTCTACAGAGACTAAGAGAGTGAGGGGAATTGGATTTAGCCTAGGAGATGAAGATACTCGCAAAAGACAAAGAAAAAACCTAGGAGATGAAGATGGCAACCACTTTTGGTGATGTGGAAGCGATGGATCATGGATATCCAGTAAGTGGTGCGTGTGCTTCAGCTTAAGCGTTTTCCTTTCCATTTCTTTTTTGCTTGAGCTTAACTGAACCGTGGATCGCATCCTCTTGTCTATAGCTAGGCATCGCATTTGTTTTACCCTTCATTGATGCGTGACATTTGTCGACTGGACAGAGCTTTCCTTTGGTTGATTCAAAGCCAAGCTAGCTAGTTCATCTCCACCTGGCTAGATAGATGGTCGGCAGGGATGTACTCTTCTCTTGTGCAACAGACTCAAAGTGGACGATAGAGTCTCTGGCGTCACAGTCAAGTCCTGCACCGTAACTCCGACCTCACAGCCGTGCCAACAATATTAGTATTATGCTTTCTCGATCGCCGAGGAGATCAGGACAAGATATGATACTGGTACACTTTTGATGTAACCAACACAACACTAGCAGCTTCTTAATTCCCTTGCCGTCACTGTTACCAACAACCTCGAATACCGATCGATCTGCATCTCCCTCTGTCCGTGCCTGCCTCAGATTTTTGTCATCTTCCAACTGGTTATCAATGAATCTTAACTGACATACATGCATGTAGTACTAAGTTAATGCTCATCATGCGTTTCTGGTGCAGCCATGGAGATCTACCTGCCTAACTGTAAAATTTGCAATTCTGCCTCAACAATTAGATAAGAACTGGCAACTAGTACTTCTGAAACATTTCTTCTAAATCTTGACAAACTTTGGTAGTTGCTATATTGATCTAGAAATAACACATGAAACTTTTTTTGCATGTATAACACAGAGCCACAAGATGGTCTCTGAACATTGCAACGAAAAAAGGGTGTAAACTCCATCAATTGTATTGTACCACCTCCAAACACCTCAACATGCCATCCTCCACCTCAGGGAAAAATGATTACTAGGTTTGTATCAAGAGATTAAATAAACATACGGTGCAAAGTGTAATTTAGGCCTGGAAAAACAGGCAGATTCAGCTTCCAAATTCAAGCTTAGTGGTTATTTGCACTGGTTCTGAAAAGAAAAGAAAAACAAGGTTATAATGCACCATTTGTTTTTTTGTTGTTGTATTTATTTGCACAAGCCGACTAGAATTTGAATTGGATTTTCCATGAAACTGCGGGTGAGCGAGTGAAAACAAAAGAAGAAAAGAAATCCTTGGAAACGGTGCAAAGCAAAGGCGATTGGAAAAGAAAGCAATAGATAGATACTAGTACTACCACTGCTCAGCGACTTGTCACGACAGACACTGTGCTCTGTCTGCTAGTAGTACCAACAATACTGGTAGTAGTAGTAGAGCATGCTTGGATACGTTTTAGTTCCATAACTAAAAGTAGTGGAACTAAAACTTGCTAGTCTCACCCATGCTTGGATCCAAGTACTAAAGAGACTAAAATCTAGTTATTGAGCATTTATTATCCTTCAAACCCTCCAATCCAGAACTAAGGAGAGGAATTAAATGAGAAGAGAGAGAGCTAATACATATTTTAGTAGGTTTCCCATGACTAAAAGATTTTAGCCTCAAGACTAGTCCTAGCCTCTCTTTAGTCAGGGGTGCTTGGAACTTTAGCCTCTAAAAGAGACTATTTTTAGTCAGACTAAAAGTAATAGAATAGATAGATACTCTGTAGATAGATAGGGGATACGCCTGCACGGTTTGTCTTGCCTCTGCTTCCTTCTGTGCAGGATCGATGCCGCTGCAGGTCTTTCTTTTTCTTTCCACAGATTCGAATAGGATTCAGCTTTATTTTCTTACTCTCGACCATCCCAGACAGTATATATTTGTCTGCTCCCAAACCGATGTTACGGATGTTACCTCTGGCTCTGTCCATGTGCATGATGCATATGTTCCCACTTCTTTTTATCAATCCAAGAAACGTCTGCTTCATTTTAAATGGCAGCAAGATCATGCTTAGTTATACTTCTCTCCATATAAAAAGAATATATTAATATCGATAAGATATCGAAGAAAGTCCAAAACAAACTTTGAATTTATAGACGAAAGGTAAATGAAACCATGAACTTCTATTCCCTAAAATCAGCACACCAAAATCTCTGATCTCAATCAATTTTCAGCCTTGATGGCATTCCCAAACAGGGATCGTCGACGTGGCGTGTCGAACCCGAATTCTTGGCTGCCGCTGAGGGAGGGGGGCGCGGCGAGAATTTCGGCCAGGCCACTATACCACACCAAGGTAACTGGTTTTTGAAAAGTTTGTGTTTTAAATTTTTTTGTTTAGAATTTTAGAAAAATGTCCATGTTCACAAATTTTGTTCATAAATTAAAAAATATTCAGGAATTTCAGAAACCGCTCATGTTTTAAAAAAATTGTTTGCATTTTCGATAAATGTTTGAAAAATTCAACAAAAATGTTTGTATTTTTAGAAATTTGTAAACATTCAAAAAAAATGTTCATATTTTAAAATTGTGGTCAAAACTTGTTCAGAAGTTGAAAAATGTTCCCGTTTTACCTTTTGGTCACAAACTAAAAAATGTTTCGTATTTTTCATTTTTTTTTGGAATTTTCAAATTATATTTGCATTTTTAAAAAGTATTCATGATTGAAAAAATTGTTGACATTTGTCAAAAAGTGTTTGGAATCCCAAAAGTTGTTCACATGTTTCAAAGAATAGTTGGATTTTCAAAAATTGTGTCACATTTTTTGAAAAATGTATTTGGAATCTCATAATTTATTTGTGTTTTAGAAAGAAAAAAATAGACGGCATTTCAAAATTATTAATTTTGTTCAAGAGACGTTTCCAGTTTTTTCAAAAATGTTTTCATATATGAATGCTGCTATCTGTTCTTATATATGCCGTGCTATATATTATCACTAGCAACCTTCTGGGCAAGTTGTTAGCTGCGTGTTTGAGTCATCTCAAGCTTGCTAATGCTGGTTTCCTCGTATTTTTGGACCCTCGTTATAGAAGACAAGTGGCTTAGTGTAGTTTAAAAAAAATGTTTATTGCCATTATGAAAATGTAAAAAATAAATATTGCCATTATGAAAATGTACAATGTGTATTTGCAAAAATATACAATGTGCATTTGAAACAAAAATGAGTAAAACGGCAAAGAAACTAAAGAAAAGAAAAAACAAACAATACGAAGAAAATGAAGAAATAAACAAAAGAAAATCAACTATAATGAAGAAAGTAAAAGGACGTAAGCAAGTGAAAACAAAGTATATTGAAGGAAAAAAGAAAGTCGAATAAAACCGGTGAAAGAAACAAAGCAAACCCAAAGGAAAAACAAATGGAAACAAAAAAAATAGAGCAGAGCTAGTGCCTGAGTGACTGCGTTAATGGGTCGGCCTGATTCATCCTAATATCCAACCAGACAGTCAACGATCCTAGGATTTGACTTGCGCGTCAGTGAATACCAGCTAAACGCGAGGTTGCAAATAGACTGGGATCATAGAGTTTGATGTGCTAATTTCTGGGATTAGAAGTTCGACTTAGCTTTCATCTATAAGTTCAAAGTTTGTTTTGAACATTCTCCAAAAGGTATTAATGACATCCGGCCTATACACCAACATGACTTAAGAGCTACTTAAGAAATCCAAGATGCACACATCCAAATTCTTTAAAAAAAACTACCACAAAACAACTGCATCGAACAATGTCATCGCGGAGTTCAACCAATGAAGGTTGAACCTAGAGTTTTCACTCCTGCACTCAAAAATCACCGCCTAGCCAACATCATCGTGAGCTGCCTCCACATGTCCATCTATCATCACACAGTCGCACGATCATGCTGGACCTAGCCACATAACTAGAATCATGTCGATGTAACACATGCTGCCGAGCAATACGGAAGGATACCTGCCATCTCGATCAATCCAATATCGCCTCGAGTCCAGACCTCCCATGCACCAAATTTAGGCCAGTCACACGAGGCGCACTAAACAAGGGCGAAACCCACACGTCAAGCATAAGTTGAGTCGCCTAATCTACTGTCGTATACGCCATCTTGGGCCATGTCAGGCACTTGGTTTAACACATGGAAAACGACCCCTAAAAATGTATTTCTTCAAGTGAAGAATTTGGTGATGAAATTGGTTGAAGAAATTGATGTGAAGACTTTGAAGCTTGAAGACTTTTGTTTTCATAGTTTTCTTCTTCTTATTCGAGTCATAGGAAAAACCGTACTGTTAAAGGGGGTATAGGTGAAACATATTTCTCATTTTCAAAGTGATGCTCAAAACCTTCAACGAGTTCCTTACTAGCAACACTGATGACTGATACGTCCATTTTGTATCATGTTTTTCTACTGTTATTTATGTTGTTTTATTGTATAATAATGCTTTTTGGAATAATTCTAATGCCTTTTCTCTCATAATATGCAAGGTATGCACCAAGGGGGAGAATTCTGGCAGCTGAAAATCTGGATCTGAAAAAGCTACGTCAAACTACCTATTCTGCACAACTCCAAATGAGCTGAAACTCCTCAAGGATTTTTTATGAAATATTTAATGAACATTGGAGCAAATAAGTACCAGAGGGGGCCCACCAGGTGGGCACAACCCACCTGGGCGCGCCAGGAGGCCCAAGCGCGCCCTGGTGGGTGCTGCCCTCCTCGGCCCACCTCCGGTGCCCATCTTCTGGTATATAAGCCATTTTGACATAGAAAAATAAATAAGGAGAGGACTTTCATGATGAAGCGCCGTCGCCTCGAGGCGGAACTTGGGCAGGAGCACTTTTGCCCTCCGGCGGAGCGATTCCGCCGGGGGAACTTCCCTCCCGGAGGGGGAAATCATCGTCATCATCATCACCAACAACTCTCCCATCTTGGGAAAGGCTATCTTCATCAACATCTTCACAGTACCAACTCCTCTCAAACCCTAGTTCATCTCTTATGTTCAATCTTTGTATCAAAACTATAGATTGGTGCTTGTGGGTGACTAGTAGTTTGTAGTTGATTACTATATGGTTTATTTGGTGGAAGATTATATGCTCAGATCCATTATGCTATTTAATACCCCTCTGATCTTGAGCATTTTTATCATTTGTGAGTAGTCACTTTCGTTCTTGAGGTCACGGGAGAAATCATGTTGCAAGTAATCATGTAAACTTGATATGTGTTTGATATTTTGATGGTATGTATGTTGCCATTCTCTTAGTGGTGTCATGTGAATATCGACTACATGAAACTTCACCATATTTGGGCCTAAGGAAATGCATTGTGGAGTAGTTATTAGATGGTGGGTTGCGAGAGTGATAGAAGCTTAAACCCCAGTTTATGCGCTATTCCGTAAGGGACCGATTGGATCCAAAAGTTTAATGCTATGGTTAGAATTTATTCTTAATACTTTTCTCGTAGTTGTGGATGCTTGTGAGAGGGTTGATCATAAGTAGGAGGTTTGTTCAAGTAAGAACAGCACTTAAGCACCCGTTCACCCACATATTAAATTATTAAAGTACCGAACACGAATTAAGCCAACATGATGAAATTAACTAGATGAAATTCCCGTGTACCCTCAAGCACACTTTGCTTATCATAAGAAACCGTTTTGGCCTGTCCTTTGCCTCAAAAGGATTGGGCTACCTTGCTGCACTTTTTTTACTACTATTGTTACTTGCTCATTACAAATTATCCTGCTATCAAACTACTCTGCTACTCACAATTTTAGCACTTGCAGACATTACCTTACTGAAAACCATTTGTTATTTCCTTCTGCTCCTCGTTGGGTTCGACACTCTTACTTATCGAAAAGGGCTACAATTGACCCCATATACTTGTGGGTCATCAAGGCAATTTTCCGGCGCCATTGCCCGAGAGTGAAGCGCTCTTGGTAAGTGGAAATTGGTAAGGAAACATTATTACTACGTGCTGGAATTAATTGTCACTTGCTACTATCAAAAACAATCCTTTGAGGGGTTTGTTCGGGGTATCTTCACCTCGACCGGAACAACAATTAGTTATCCCTCAACCTACTGCACCTACTGAAAATATTGAATATAAAATTCCTTCGGGTATGTTAGAGCAACTGCTAGCTAATCCTTATGCAGGAGATGGAACCGAACATCCTGATATGCATTTAATATATGTGGATGAAATTTGTGGATTATTTAAGCTTGCAGGTTTGCCCGGAGGTGAAGCTAAGAAGAAGGTTTTCCCTTTATCTTTGAAGGGAAAAGCATTGACATGGTATAGACTATGCGATGATATTGGATCTTGGAACTGGAACCGTTTGAAATTGGAATTTCATCAAAAAAATTATCATATGCATCTAGTTCATCGTGATCGAAATTATATATATCATTTTTGGCCTCGTGAAGGAGAAAGTATCGCTCTATCTTGGGGGAGGCTTAAGTAAATGTTATATTCATGCCCCAATCACGAGCTCTCAAGAGAAATTATTATTCAGAATTTTTATGCTCGGCTTTCTCGTAATGATCAATCCATGCTCGATACTTCTTGTACTGGTTCAATTATGAAGAAGACTATTGAATTTCGATGGGATCTTTTAGAAAGAATTAAACGCAACTCTGAAGATTGGGAACTTGACGAAGGTAAAAAGTCAGGTATTGAACCTAAGTTTGATTGTGTTGAATCTTTTATGAATACCGATGTTTTTCAAAAGTTTAGCACTAAATATGGACTTGACTCTGAGATAGTAGCTTCTTTTTGTGAATCTTTTGCTACTCATGTTGATCTACCTAAGGATAAGTGGTTTAAATATCACCCACCAATTAAAGAAGAAATTAAAGAACCGGTAAAATCTAAAGAAGAAACTATCATTTACAATGTTGATCCAGTTGTTCCCACTGCTTATATTGAAAAACCACCTTTTCCTGTTAGGATGAAGGAACATGCTAAATCTTCAACTGTGGTTAACAAAAGTTATGTTAGAACACTCAAACCATTTGAACAAATCAAAGTTGAACCTAGTGTTGCTATGGTTAAAGATCTCTTAGTTGATAATATTGATGGGCATGTTATCTACTTTTGTAGTGAAGCTTCTAGAATTGCCAAACCTGAAGGACAAGATAAACATAGACCAGTTGTTGGCACGTCTGTTGTCTCAGTTAAGATAGGAGATCACTTTTATCATGGGTTATGTGACCTAGGTGTTAGTGTTAGTGCTATTCCTTTCTCCTTATATCAAGAAATTAAAGATGAAATAGCACCTGCTGAAATAGAAGACATAGATGTTACTATAAAACTTGCTAATAGAGATACTATATCACCAATTGGGATTCTTAGAGATGTTGAAGTCTTGTGTGGGAAAATAAAATACCCTACTGATTTTCTTGTTCTTAGCATCCCACAAGATGACTTTTGTCCCATTATTTTTGGTAAACCTTTCTTGAACACCGTCAATGCCAAAATAGATTGTGAGAAACAAACTGTCGGTGTTAGCTTTGGTGATGAGTCTCATGAGTTTAACTTTTTCAAGTTTAGTAAACAACCTCATAAGAAAGATTTGCCTAGTAAGGATGAAATTATTGGTCTTGCTTCTATTGTTGTGCCTCCTACTGATCCTTTAGAACAATATTTGCTAGACCATGAAAATGATTTGCATATACGTGAAAGAAATGAAATAGATAGAATCTTTTTCAAACAATAACCTCTGATTAATCACAATTTGCCTATTGAAACTCTAGGAGGTCCTCCTCCACCTAAAGGTGATCCTGTATTTGAATTAAAACAATTGCCAGACACTCTGAAATATGCTTATCATGATGAAAAGAAGATATATCCTGTTATTACAAGTGCTAACCTTTCAGAACGTGAAGAAGAAAGATTACTGAAAGTTCTAAGGAAGCACAGAGCTGCTATTGGATATACTCTTGATGATCTTAAGGGCATTAGTCCCAGTCTATGTCAGCACAAGATTAATATGGAATCTGATTCCAAACCCGTTGTTGATCACCAACGTCGGTTAAATCCGAAAATGAAAGAAGTGGTAAGGACGGAAATATTGAAACTTCTGGAAGCAGGTATAATCTATCCTATAGCTGATAGTAGATGGGTAAGTCTTGTTCATTGTGTCCCTAAGAAAGGAGGCATTACTGTTGTTCCTAATGATAAGAATGCGCTTATTCCACAAAGAATTGTCACATGCTATAGAATGGTAATTGATTATAGAAAATTAAATAAAGCTACTAGAAAAGATCATTACCATCTGCCTTTTATTGATCAAATGTTAGAAAGATTATCCAAGCACACACATTTTGCTTCCTTGATGGATACTCTGGCTTTTCACAAATACCTATTTCGCAATGTGATCAAGAAAAGACTACTTTTACTTGTCCTTTTGGAACATTTGCTTATAGACATATGCCTTTTGGTTTATGTAATGCACCTGCTACCTTTCAAAGATGTATGACTGCTATATTCTCTGATTTTTGTGAAAAGATTGTTAAGGTTTTCATGGATGACTTTTCTGTTTATGGGAAGTCTTTTGATGATTGTTTAAGCAATCTTGATCAAGTCTTGCAGAGATGTGAACAAACTGAAGGAAATATGCCCTAGAGGCAATAATAAAGTTATTATTTATTACCTTATTTCATGATAAATGTTTATTATTAATGCTAGAATTGTATTAACCGGAAACATAATACATGTGTGAATACATAGACAAACATAGTGTCACTAGTATGCCTCTAGTTGACTAGCTCGTTAATCAAAGATGGTTAAGTTTCCTGACCATAGACATGAGTTGTCATTTGATTAACGGGATCACATCATTAGAAGAATGATGTGATTGACTTTGACCCATTCCATTAGCTTAGCACTTGATCGTTTAGTATGTTGCTATTGCTTTCTTCATGACTTATACATGTTCCTATGACTATGAGATTATGCAAGTCCCGTTTACCGGAAGAACACTTTGTGTGCTACCAAATGTCACAACGTAACTGAGTGATTATAAAGGAGCTCTACAGGTGTCTCCGAAGGTATGTGTTGGGTTGGCGTATTTCGAGATTAGGATTTGTCACTCCGATTGTCGGAGAGGTATCTTTGAGCCCTCTCGGTAATGCACATCACTATAAGCCTTGCAAGCAATGTAGGTAATGAGTTAGTTACGGAATGATGCATTATGTAACGAGTAAAGAGACTTGCCGGTAACGAGATTGAACTAGGTATTGGATACCGACGATCGAATCTCGGGCAAGTAACATACCGATGACAAAGGGAACAACATATGTTGTTATGCGGTTTGACCGATAAAGATCTTTGTAGAATATGTGGGAGGCAATATGAGCATCCAAGTTCCGCTATTGGTTATTGACCGAGAATAGTTCTAGGTCATGTCTACATAGTTCTCGAACCCGTAGGGTCCGCACGCTTAACGTTACGATGACAGTTTTATTATGAGTTTATATGTTTTGATGTACCGAAGGTTGTTCGGAGTCGAGGATGTGATCCCGGACATGACGAGGAGTCTCGAAATGGTTGAGACATAAATATTGATATATTGGAAGCCTATATTTGGATATCAGAATCGTTCTGGGAGAAACCGGGATTTTTTCGGAGTACGGGGAGTTACCGGAATCCCCCCGGGGGTTATTGGGCCTACATGGGCCATGAGGGAGAAGAGGAGGGCCGGCCAGGGCAGGCCGCGCGCCCCCTCCCACCCTATTCCGAATAGGACAAGGAAGGGGGGGTGGCGCCCCCCTTTCCTCTTTCCCCTCCCCCCTTTCCTTCTCCACCAAGGCAAGAGGGGAGAGTCCTACTCCCGGTGGGAGTAGGACTCCTCCAGGCGCACCCCTAGGGGGCCGGCCGCACCTCCCCCCTCCCTCCTTTATATACGGGGGCAGGGGGGCACCTCTAGAGAACACAAGTTGATCTTCGTGATCGTTCCTTAGCCGTGTGCGGTGCCCCCCTCCACCATATTCCACCTCGGTCATATCGTTGCGGTGCTTAGGTGAAGCCCTGCGTCGATAGAACATCATCATCGTCACCACGCCGTCGTGCTGACGGAACTCATCCCCGACACCCTGCTGGATCGGAGTCCGGGGATCGTCATCGAGATGAACGTGTGCTGAACTCGGAGGTGCCGTATGTTCGGTGCTTGGATCGGTCGGATCGTGAAGACGTACGACTACATCAACCGCGTTGTCATAACGTCCCCTCTTGTTGCTATGCATCACCATGATCTTGCGTGTGCGTAGGTTTTTAAAATTACTACGTTCCCCAACAGTGGCATCCGAGCTAGGTTTTATGCGTAGATGTTATATGCACGAGTAGAACACAAGTGAGTGGTGGGCGATACAAGTCATACTGCTTACCAGCATGTCATACTTTGGTTCAGCGGTATTTTTGGATGAAGCGGCCCGGACCGACATTACGCGTACGCTTACGCGAGACTGGTTTTACCGCCGTGCTTTGCACATAGGTGACTAGCGGGTGTATGTTTCTCCAACTTTAGTTGAACCGAGTGTGGCTACGCCCGGTCCTTGCGAATGTTAAAACAACACCAACTTGACAAACTATTGTTGTGGTTTTGATGCGTAGGTAAGAATGGTTCTTGCTAAGCCCGTAGCAGCCACGTAAAACTTGCAACAACAAAGTAGAGGACGTCTAACTTGCTTTTGTAGGGCTTGTTGTGATGTGATATGGTCAAGACATGATGCTAAATTTTATTGTATGAGATGATCATGTTTTGTAACAGAGTTATCGGCAACTGGCAGGAGCCATATGGTTGTCGCTTTATTGTATGCAATGCAATCGCCCAGTAATGCTTTACTTTATCACTAAGCGGTAGCGATAGTCGTAGAAGCATAAGATTGGCGAGACGACAACGATGCTACGATGGAGATCAAGGTGTCGCGCCGGTGACGATGGTGATCATGACGGTGCTTCAAAGATGGAGATCACAAGCACAAGATGATGATGGCCATATCATATCACTTATATTGATTGCATGTGATGTTTATCTTTTATGCATATTATCTTGCTTTGATTGACGGTAGCATTTTAAGATGATGTCTCACTAGAATTATCAAGAAGTGTTCTCCCTGAGTACGCACCATTGCGAAAGTTCTTCGTGCTGAGACACCACGTGATGATTGGGTGTGATAGGCTCTACGTTCAAATACAACGGGTGCAAAACAGTTGCGCACGCGGAATACTTAGGTTAAACTTGACGAGCCTAGCATATAACAAATATGGCCTCGGAACACGGAGACCGAAAGGTCGAGCGTGAATCATATAGTAGATATGATCAACATATTGATGTTCACCGTTGAAACTACTCCATCTCATGTGATGATCGGACATGGTGTAGTTGATATGGATCACGTAATCACTTAGAGGACTAGAGGGATGTCTTTCTAAGTGGGAGTTCTTAAGTAATATGATTAATTGAACTATAATTTATCATGAACTTAGTCCTGGTAGTATTTTGCAAATTATGTTGTAGATCAATAGCTTGCGTTGTTGCTTTCATATGTTTATTTTGATATGTTCCTAGAGAAAATTGTGTTGAAAGATGTTAGTAGCAATGGTGCGGATTGGATCCGTGATCTGAGATTGATCCTCATTGCTGCACAGAAGAATTATGTCCTTAATGCACCACTAGGTGACAGACCTATTGCAGGAGTAGATGCAGACGTTATGAACGTTTGGCTAGCTCAATATGATGACTACTTGATAGTTTAGTGCACCATGCTTAACGGCTTAGAATTGGGACTTCAAAGACGTTTTGAACGTCATGGACCATATGAGATGTTCCAGGAATTGAAGTTAATATTTCCAGCAAATACCCGAGTTGAGAGATATGAAGTCTCCAACAAGTTCTATGGCTAAAAGATGGAGGAGAATCGCTCAACTAGTGAGCATGTGCTCAGATTGTCTGGGTACTACAATCTCTTGAATCAAATGGGAGTTAATCTTCCAGATAAGATAGTGATTGACAGAATTCTCTAGTCACCATCACTAAGTTACTAGAACTTCATGATGAACTATAGTATGCAAGGGATGACGAAAACAATTCCCGAGCTCTTCATGATGTTGAAATCGACGAAGGTAGAAATCAAGAAAGAGCATCAAGTGTTGATGATTGACAAGACCACTAGTTTCAAGAAAGGGCAAAGGGAAAGAAAGGGAAACTTCAAGTAGAATGGCAAACAAGTTGTCACTCCCGTGAAGAAGACCAAAGCTGGACCAAAGCTTGAAACTGAGTGCTTACATTGCAAAGAAAATGGTCACTGGAAGCGGAAATGCCCTGAATATTTGGTGGATAAGAAGGATGGCAAAGTGAACAAGGGTATATTTGATATACAGGTTATTGATGCGTACCTTACTAGTGTTTATAGTAGCCCCTGAGTATTTGATACTTGTTCGGTTGCTAAAAAAATTAGTAACTCGAAACAAGAGTTACAGAATAAACAGAGACTAGTTGAGGGTGAAGTGACGATGTGTGTTGGAAGTGGTTCCAAGATTAATATGATCATCATCGCACACTCCCTATACTTTCGGGATTAGTGTTAAACCTAAATAAATGTTATTTGGCGTTTGCGTTGAGCATGAATATGATTTGATCATGTTTATTGCAATACGGTTATTCATTTAAAGTCAGAGAATAATTGTTGTTCTATTTACATGAATACAACCTTCAATGGTCATACACCCAATGAAAATAGTTTGTTGGATCTCGATCGTAGTGATACACATATTCATAATATTGATGCCAAAAGATGCAAAGTTGATAATGATAGTGCAACATATTTGTGGCACTGACGTTTAGGTCATATCGGTGTAAAGCACATGAAGAAACTCCATAAAAAATGGACTTTTGGAATCACTTGATTATGAATCATTTGATGCTTGCGAACCGTGCCTTTTGAGCAAGATGACTAAAACTCCGTTCTCCGGAACAATGGAACGAGCTAGTAACTTATTGGAAATAATACATACCGATGTATGCGGTCCAATGAGTGTTGATGCTCGTGGCAGGTATCGTTATTTTTCTGACCTTCACAAGATGATTTGAGCAGATATGAGTATATCTACTTAATGAAACACAAGTCTGAAACATTTGAAAAGTTTAAAGAATTTCAGAGTGAAGTGGAGAATCATCGTAACAAGAAAATAAAGTTTCTACGATCTGATCGTGGAGACAAATATTTGAGTTACGAGTTTGGTCTTCAATTAAAACAATGTGGAATAGTTTCACAAACTCATGCCACCTAGAACACCACAACGTTATGGTGTGTCCGAACATTGTAACCGCACTTTATTGGATATGGTGCGATCTATGATGTCTCTTATTGATTTACCACTATCATTACGGGGTTATGCATTAGAGATAGCTGCATTCACTTTAAATAGGGCACCATAAAAAATCCGTTGAGACGACACCTTATGAACTGTTGTTTGGCAAGAAACCAAAGTTGTCGTTTCTTAGAAGTTTGGGGATGCGATGCTTATGTGAAAAAGTTTCAACCTGATAAGCTCGAACCCAAATCGGAGAAGTGCATCTTCATAGAATACCCAAAGGTAACTATTGGGTACACCTTCTATCACAGATCCTAAGGCAAGTTATTCGTTGCTCAGATGGATCCTTTCTAGAGAAGGAGTTTCTCTTGAAAGAAGTGAGTGGGAGGAAAGTAGAACTTGATGAGGTAACTGTACCTGCTCCCTTATTGGAAAGTAGTTCATCACAGAAATCAGTTCCTGTGATTCCTACACCAATTAGTGAGGAAGCTAATGATGATGATCATGAAGCTTCAGATCAAGTTACTATCGAATGTCGTAGGTCTTCCAGAATAAGATCCACACCAAAGTGGTACGGTAATCCTGTTCTAGAAGTCATGTTACTAGACCATGATGAACCTACAAACTATGAGGAAGCGATGATGAGCCCAGATTCCGCGAAATGGCTTGAGGCCATAAAATCTGAGATATGATCCATGTATGAGAACAAAGTGTAACGACCCGGATTCGTTGCGCCAGGTGTCCGCCAGTTATTCGTCGTCATTGCCATGTCATTTGCTTGTGTGTTGCATTTTATCATGTCATCATGTGCATTGCATTGCATACGTGTTTGTCTCATGCATCCGAGCATTTTCCCCATTGTCCATTTTGCAATCCGGCACTCCTATGCCCTCCGGCGTCCCCCTTTTGTCTCTCGTTGTGAGCGGGTGTTAAACTTTCTCGGAATGGCCCGAGGTTTGCCAAGCGGCCTTGGTATAGCACCGGTAGACCGCCTGCCAAGTTTCGTGCCATTTGGAGGTCGTTTGGTACTCCAACGGTTAACCGGGTAACCGTAAAAGCCCCTCTCTCTTTGCTGCCCAACACCCCTCCAAAGTGGCCAAAAACCCATCTAAGTCTCTTCCATGCTCTCAGTCATTCGATCACGATTGCGTGGCTAAAAACCGCTCCTCATTTGGACTCTCCTAGCTCCCAGAATCTATATATATATGCCCTCCCCCCGAAAATTCGCACACGAAACCCTAGCAAACTTCCCCGCTGCCACCGGACATGTCCGTCCCGGATCGGACGAAGCCCGCGCCGCCGCCCGCAGCCAATCTCCTCCCACCACGTTGCTCCCGCCGCCGTCTCCACCGCGCGGGCCCGTGAGCCCAGATCCGGCCCGCGGGGCCCGAGCCGCCGCCCGCCGCCGCCCGTGCGGATCCCGCCTCCGCGCCCGAGGCCTCCTCCGAGCGCCGCGCTTCCGTCCTCGCAGCCGCACCGCCTCGCCGCCGGCGACCAGCGCCTCGCCGCCGGCGACCTCCCAGGTCGCGCCGCCCCTCGCCACCTCTCTCCCTCTATCTCTCCTCGCCCCGCCTGAGCTCGCTCTCTCCTGCAGGTGCGCCGCCCCGCCGTCCTAGGTCATCAAGATCCGCCGCCGCCGGAGCTCTTCAAGTCGCCGACGTGCCTCCTCCGGCCGGATCCAGCCCGAAGCCGACCGGATCCGCCGGATCCGACCCATGTGCGCCGTTCCCGGCCTCCCCGTGCATGCCCTCGCCGGAGTTGCTCCCCGCCGGCGCCGCCATGGCCTTGACCGCTCGGGATCGAGGAGGTCGCCCGCGCCTCGACCCCCCCTCCTCCCGTGGGCCTCCCTCGTGGCCCAGCCCAGCAGGCCCCCTGCCTCCTGCCTCCTCCTCCTTTTGGGCCTCGGCCCATGGTGAGTGTCCATATCCCCCGCCCCATGCACACTTTGGCTATTCTGCGCTCACTCCGTTTTTTCCCTGAAAAACGCCTAAGTCCCCGAAGTATATTTTGCATAATGATGCCATGTTCATCGCATCATATCTCTGCATCCGTAGCTCCGTTTCGTGCGTGTAATATGTCAAATTGTTCGTCTCAACGAGTACTTCATTTCATTCTATTGCATCATGTCCATTTGAGCTCATATTGATGCCTGAATCATCGTTGCAAGAGTGCTATATGATGTTGTCTCCTGTCTGTTAACAGAACTTGCTCATTTGTCATTTTTTGCCATGTTTGATGTGTGCATCTTATGAGGTTGATGTCTACATGTGTTTTGAGCTATGTCATGCCATCTTTACAGAGGTGCTTACAATGTATTTTTGTGATCAGTGTGGTGACTAGCACAAGCATGCAAACTAGGCTTCGTGATGTTGCTGATTTTAGTCCCCGTTCTGCTGTTTTTTTGATGCCATGTAAACTTGATGCTACAGAGAGATCCATGCATATTTTGAGATACTTCAGTAAGGATGTTTTGAACATATGGATTTTCTCTATCCATTCATGCCCCTGTTTGAAATTATGGAGTAGTCTAGCATGTCATTTGCTTGCTCTACTTTTGCTACAAAATGTTTCCTGGCAGATTGTTTACATGTTATTCAATTTTGCCAAGGTTGTTGTAGTTGATCCTTGCATGCTATGAACTTGTTCTTGCCTTGGTTAGCTTCATAAACATGTCTTCTTGCTGATGCTGTGCTTATCTTGTCATGCAATGACTTGTGGTGAGTGAATCAAGCTTGTTAAGCAGTGTACTTGCTGTTACTGTTTTGCTATGCTGAGTCTGTTATTTGGTGATGCTATGTAAACCTGCTGCTACAAGTCATTCTATGCATAATCTGGAGATGTTCACTAAGGGTGTTTTGTTCTACATGTTATGATCTATCCATCCATGCTCCTGGTTGCAATTATAGCATGTTGTAGCTTGTTGTTATCTTGCTCCAAAGTTGCTAAATAATGTTGATGTCAGCCTGTTAACATTAAGTTCAGTTGTTGCCATGATTGTTGTTAGTGATCCATGCACCCTATGAACTTGCTCTTGCCATGCTTAGCTTCATAAATATGTCTTCTTACTGTTGGTTGCCTTGCCATGCCATGTATTGCTCTGTGGTGAGTGGTACAAGCTCACCAACATGCCTACTTATTGTTGTTCCTGCCATGTATGAATCTGTAATATAACTTGCCATGTTTACATGGGTGCCATCATATTTTCTGATCCTTTTTGGCTCATGGTCACTAAGGGACTTTTGTTCTATGCATTTAGTAGATTCATGCCATGCCTTTGTTTGCCATGTTAAGTTCTTGTAACATGTTGTTTGATAGCTCTAAACATTGCAACATGATGTTATTTCTGCAAAGTCTGAAACTATTATTATTTGCAATCTTGCCATGTGTGTTTGAGCATGTTCTAGTAGTTTATGTAGATAGCTCAGTGTTCATGTTTTGTAATGCTTTACCTGTACACCATGCCCATGTCTTTTGTTTTCATGTTGAGATGCTGTAGCATGTTGTTTTGATGCTTGCAATATGCCTAGTTGCTGTTTTGGACAGATGGTTGCTATAACTTGTATAGAGTGTATGTGTTGAACCGTTGCTCCGTTTTGAGTGTGATCTATATGAAACTTGCTTAGAATTGCACATGGATTCATATTATCATGTTGCATCCATGTTTTGAGGTGTTGGCTTGATGTTTGTATGCATTTTGCATCAATGCCATGTTTGACTTGTTTTGGTCATATCTTCTAGGCCGTAGCTCCGAATTAAATGAACTTTATATGTAACTTGACTAGAATCTCGTGTAGATCATCATGGTGCATTTTAACTTGTTGTTTAACAACTTGAACATAAGGTTTATTCAGATCTGGACCAATTTCGAAATTTGCATACGAGGACTTACCGGAATTGTTATATGTTGTTCCCGGCCTCATTTAAACTTGCTTTGATGTGTTGTTTTTGTTTGCATCATCTCTTGCCATGAGTAGATTCATGTAGTCTCGTCATGCATCATGCTTGGTTGTGCATCATGCCTTGTTCATGTGTGGTGTGTTTACTATGTTGTGTGCTTCTTCTCGATAGTTCCCGTTTCGTTGCGATCGTGAGGATTCGTTCATCTACGCTTGGTTCGTCTTTGTGGCTTCATCTTCTTCATGGACTCGTTCTTCTTCATAGCGGGATTTCAGGCAAGATGACCGCTACCCTGGATCTCACTACTATCATTGCTATGCTAGTTGCTTCGTTCTATCGCTTTGCTGCGCTACCTATCTTTTGCTCTTCAAGCCTCCCAAATTGCCATGAACCTCTAACCTTTGACACCCTTCCTAGCAAACCATTGCTTGGCTATGTTACCGCTTTACTCAGCCCCTCTTATAGCGTTGCTAGTTGCAGGTGAAGTTGAAGATTACTCCATGGTGGACAGGATTTTGGTTGGGATATCACAATATCTCTTATATTATTAATGCATCTATATACTTGGTAAAGTGTGGAAGACTCGGCCTTATGCCTGGTGTTTTGTTCGACTCTTGCCGCCCTAGTTTCCTTCATACCGGTGTTATGTTTCCAGATTTTGCGTTCCTTACGCGGTTGGGTGATTTATGGGACCCCCTTGACAGTTTGCTTTGAATAAAACTCCTCCAGCAAGGCCCAACCTTGGTTTTACCATTTGCCTCACCACCACCTATATTTCCCTTGGGAGTAATTAACCCAAGGGTCATCTTTATTTTAGCCCCCCCCCGGGCCAGTGCTTGTCTAAGTGTTGGTCCGAACCGGGCAGACTGCGGGGCCACCTAGGGGCAACTCAAGGGCTGGTTTTACTCGTAGGCTGACCTATCCGGTGTTACCCTGAGAACGAGATATGTGCAACTCCTATCGGGATTGTCGGCGCATCGGGCGGCTTTGCTGGTCTTGTTTTACCATTGTCGAAATATCTTGTAAACCAGGATTCCGAGTCTGATCGGGTCTTCCTAGGAGAAGGTATATCCTTCGTTGATCACGAGAGCTTATCATGGGCTAAGTTGGGACACCCCTGCAGGGTATAAACTTTCGAAAGCCGTGCCTGCGGTTATAGGCAGATGGGAATTTGTTAATATCCGGTTGTAGATAACTTGACACCAGATCCGAATTAAAATGCATCAACCGCGTGTGTAGCCGTGATGGTCTCTTTTCAGCGGAGTCCGGGAAGTGAACACGGTTTTGGGTTATGTTTGACGTAAGTAGGAGTTCAGGATCACTTCTTGATCATTGCTAGCTTCACGACCGTTCCTTTGCTCTCTTCTCGCTCTTATTTGCGTATGTTAGCCACCATATATGCTTAGTCGCTGCTGCAACCTCACCACTTTACCCCTTCCTTTCCCATTAAGCTTTGCTAGTCTTGATACCCATGGTAATGGGATTGCTGAGTCCTCGTGGCTCACAGATTACTACAACAACAGTTGCAGGTACAGGTTATGCGATGATCATGACGCGAGAGCGATGTTTGCTCGTTTTGGAGTTCTCCTTCTGCTTCTTCTTCGATCAGGGGATAGGTTCCAGGTCGGCAGCCTGGGCTAGCAGGGTGGATGTCGTTTGAGTTTCTGTTTGTGTTTCATCCGTACTCGGATGATGCTATTATGTATTGTGATGTTGTATTCGTGTGGCATTCGATGCCTCTTGTATGTATCCCCATCTATTATGTAATGTTGATGTAATGATATCCACCTTACAAAAGCTCTTCAATTTGCGGTTCTATCCTTGGTGGGACCTTCGAGTCTCTTTAGGATAGTATCGCATATTGGGCGTGACAAGTTGGTATCAGAGCCTCGACCGACCCTAGGAGCCCCCTTGATTGATCGTGTAGTTTGGCCGTTGTTGAGTCTAGAAGAAAACTGTTTTCGGAGTCTAGTTATATCGGAGAGTAGGAATTCTTTTTACTCCTCAGCCTCTTCGTCGCTCTGGTAAGGAATCTTGACGTAGGTGTTTTGAATTACTCCTCTTCCCCTTCAAATTTTCTTTAGGATCACACAGTTGGTTTTCGGATCGTTGTTCCTCAGCTCTTTTCATCCGGTGCATTTCTCGTCAAGTCGACTCGACCCTCTTCATCGTTGCCAAGTTCAATCCTCAGTTGTTTTTCTTTTCCCACCCTCCCACCCTTTCTCTTCTCGAAGCCGGAGTCCGCAATCGAGTATCCATCCTACTCGTGCAAAGTCTTTGCTTTCTTTCCTCAATGATTTCAACCGGTGTTTTCTCTTCAAGATATTCGGCGGTTCCCGCTTCCAAGTCGCCTTTGTTTTCCCGCCATCCCACCCTCTTCTTCCCGGAGTTTGAGTCTCTTTCGAGAATCAATTTCATTCGTTTGGAGCCGCTTCAGTCTTCCCTCAATCATTTCAACCGGTGAATTCTCGTCTCGGTGGACATTCTTCATCTTTTTTCTTCTCCGGTGGATCCAATTCCATTTTCGATAGTGATTATATTCTTTCCCTCAGCTCAAGTGCCTTCCCTGCTTATTCGCCTCTCGCCAGTTTATCCTTCCGGAGTGTTCAAGACATCTCAGGAGATTTGTTTGTGTCCGAGTTAATTCGAGGTTGTCACCTCATTCAAATATTTCAATTGTTCCGGTGCATCATCTATCTTTTCAACAATCCTTTTCAATGATGTTTTCTCTTTAGTGGGCCCTAAACCACAGGTCTTTTCCCAGGATCTTACCTGACTCTTCTAATTATTCCGGAGTTTTTCTCAATTCTTTTCAAAGTGTGACGTAAGAATGGATTCCATCAGTCAGATGCCATCTCCAAGAAATCATTCAAATTCTTTTATTGTTGGCTTAACCTCTTCGCTTTTCGTTCTCCCGGAGTATCTCAGTAATTTTGGTGGTATTTCTCGTCGTCATTTGAAGATCGAAGAAGAGTTCCTCTTAAATCTTGTCCGTTCTCTCAAAGTTTCGTGGTTCTAGTTTCATGTTATCCTCTCGGATTATTCCATTTGTTAGAGATTTTTTCTTACCCATCCGGAGTATGTCAGGAGTTGTTTCTCCATTTCTTTTCATCGGAGGCCATCATTCCAGTTTTCGTTCTCTATTTATCCCGGTGCTTCGTCCAAGTGTTCTTAATCAGCTCATGATCTCTTTGTTCTTTTACATATAAATCCCCTCTAGCATATTTGTTCTTCTAATTCTTCCCGGTGATTCATTCTCTTTCATCAGTCATTTTCGAATTCTTACGATGGTTCGTTCAAGATTTCACTTCCTTCGTTATCATATCAGATATTCGTCGTTTCAAATCCCAACGGTGGTTCCATCATTACCTTCTCAAGTTTGCGATGTATCTCTATCTGTAATCATTTCTCAATGAGAATAAGTAGTATGTAAAGTCCATTGCTTGTCATCAATTTAATTTGATGAAGGATAAGCATACAATAAATCTTATTCTTATTTCATCCAAGTGAGTAATCCTTTCCTTCGGAGTTTGTTATTGATGAATAAATTCTAGTTCCAAGTGTTTTCATCTTTTATTCTCCAAAGTTCAAATTTTCCTCGGCCATTTCGTCGGAACCTCCATCTTAATCATCGCAAGGCTCATCTTATTCTTTTCATTATTCAATTCTATCTCATCATCCTTTTGTCACCGGAGTTCTTCATGGTGGTTCTTCATGATTTAATTCATTCTTCAAGGGTTCATCAAGATTCTTGTTCAAGGAGTTCTAGTATATTTCCTTCTTGATTTTTGAAGTGCAATTAATTCTCCGTATTCTTTTGAAGACGAGTTTTGCATTTCTTCGTTCTTCTCAGCTATCCAATCATTCCCGTTTGTGGCCAGTGATCACCTTATGATCTTGAGATGTTACCTATAAGTCCACAACAAGCTTATTCTTTCGTTGTTGATTTTCTCAACAATTCCATTCAATCCTTCCTTCTAAGTTCTTTTCATTCAATTCTTCCGGACGCATTGCGTTGCTCATGTCGTCGAGTGTCATTCCATCTTGTGAAGTTCATGTTCTTTTCCTTCCATTTTCAGCCGGAGTGCTGCCTAAATCCTTTCAGTCTTATTCGTTTCTTATCTCATTCTAACCGGAGTGGTTTCATAGTCTATCTGATTCTGTGAGCTTTCGATTCTCGTCATTCTTGTCGTTCCTCTCTTATCCTCGATTGCTCTCGATTCTTTGCTTCTTCTCTAGAGTTCTTGTTTCACCTCATCCCTTTTCTCTTCCATCTCGGTCCTAAGATCTCGGGACGAGATCTCTTGTCAGTGGAGGAGTGTTGTAACGCCCCGGATTCATTGTGCCAGGTGTCCGCCAGTTATTCGTCGTCATTGCCATGTCATTTGCTTGTGTGTTGCATTTTATCATGTCATCATGTGCATTGCATTGCATACGTGTTCGTCTCATGCATCCAAGCATTTTCCCCGTTGTCCGTTTTGCAATCCGGCACTCCTATGCCCTCCAGCGTCCCCCTTTTGTCTCTCGTTATGAGTGGGTGTTAAACTTTCTCGGAATGGCCCGAGGTTTGCCAAGCGGCCTTGGTATAGCACAGGTAGACCGCCTGTCAAGTTTCGTGTCATTTGGAGGTCATTTGGTACTCCAACGGTTAACCGGGTAACCATAAAAGCCCCTCTCTCTTTGCAGCCCAGCACCCCTCCAAAGTGGCCCAAAACCCATCTAAGTCTCTTCCATGCTCTCGGTCGTTCGATCACGGTTGCGTGGCCGAAAACCGCTCCTCATTTGGACTCTCCTAGTTCCCAGAATCTATATATATGCCCTCCCCCTGAAAATTCGCAGACGAAACCCTAGCAAACTTCCCCGCCGCCACCGGACATGTCCGTCCCGAACCGGACGAAGCCCGTGCCGCCGCCTGCAGCCAATCTCCTCCCGCCACGTCGCTCCCGCCGCCGTCTCCACCACGCGGGCCCGCGAGCCCAGATCCGGCCCGCGAGGCCCCAGCCGCCGCCCGCCGCCGCCCGTGCGGATCCCGCCTCCGCGCCCGAGGCCTCCTCTAAGCGCCGCGCTGCCGTCCTCGCAGCCGGTCACCGCCTCCCCGCCGGCGACCAGCGCCTCGCCGCCGGCGACCTCCCAGGTTGCGCAGCCCCTCGCCACCTCTCTTCCTCTATCTCTCCTCGCCCTGCCTGAGCTCGCTCTCTCCTAAAGGTGCGCCACCCTGCCGTCCTAGGTCGTCAAGATCCGCCACCGCCGGAGCTCTTCAGGTCGCCGACGTGCCTCCTCCGGCCGGATCCAGCCCGAAGCCGACCGGATCCGCCAGATCCGACCCATGTGCGTCGTTCCCGGGCTCCCCGCGCGTGCCCTCGCCGGAGTTGCTCCCTGCCGGCGCCGCCATGGCCTTGACCGCTCGGGATCGAGGAGGTCGCCCGCGCCTCGACCCCCCTCCTCCCGTGGGCCTCCCTCACGGCCCAGCCCAGCAGGCCCCCTGCCTCCTGCCTCCTCCTCCTTCTGGGCCTCGGCCCATGGTGAGCGTCCATATCCCCCGCCCCGTGCACACTTTGGCTATTCTGCGCTCACTCCGTTTTTTTCCTGAAGAACGCCCAAGTCCCCGACGAATATTTTGCATAATCATGCCATGTTCATCGCATCATATCTCTGCATCCGTAGCTCTGTGTCGTACATGTAATATGTCAAATTGTTCGCCTCAACGAGTACTTCATTTCATTCTATTGCATCATGTCCATTTGAGCTCATCTTGATGCCTGAATCATCGTTGCAAGAGTGCTATATGATGTTGTCTCCTGTCTGTTAACAGAACTTGCTCATTTATCATTTTTGCAATGTTTGATGTGTGCATCTTATGAGGTTGATGTCTACATGTGTTTTGAACTATGCCATGCCATCTTTACAGAGGTGCTTACCATGTATTTTTGTGATCAATGTGGTGACTAGCACAAGCATGCAAACTAGGCTTCGTGATGTTGCTGATTTTAGTCCCTGTTTTGCTGTTATTTTGATGCCATGTAAACTTGATGCTACAGAGAGATCCATGCATATTTTGAGATACTTCAGTAAGGATGTTTTGAACATATGGATTTTCTCTAGCCATTCATGCCCCTGTTTGAAATTATGGAGTAGTCTAGCATGTCCTTTGCTTGCTCTACTTTTGCTACAAAATGTTTCCTGGCAGATTGTTTACATGTTATTCAATTTTGCCAAGGTTGTTGTAGTTGATCCTTCCATGCTATGAACTTATTCTTGCCTTGGTTAGCTTCATAAACATGTCTTCTTGCTGATGATATGCTTATCTTGTCATGCAATGACTTGTGGTGAGTGAATCAAGCTTGTTAAGCAGTGTACTTGTTACTGTTTTGCTATGCTGAATCTGTTATTTGGTGATGCTATGTAAACCTGCTGCTACAAGTCATTCTATGCATAATCTGGAGATGTTCACTAAGGGTGTTTTGTTCTACATGTTATGATCTATCCATCCATGCCCCTGATTGTAATTATAGCCTGCTGTAGCTTGTTGTTATCTTACTCCAAAGTTGCTAAATAATGTTGATGTCAGCCTGTTAACATTTAGTTCAGTTGTTGCCATGATTGTTGTTAGTGATCCATGCATCCTATGAACTTGCTCTTGCCATGCTTAGCTTCACAAATATGTCTTATCACTGTTGGTTACCTTGCCATGCCATGTATTGCTCTGTGGTGAGTGGTACAAGCTCACCAACATGCCTACTTATTGTTGTTCCTACCATGTATGAATCTGTAATATAACTTGCCATGTTTACATGGGTGCCATCATATTTTCTGATCCTTTTTGGCTCATGGTCACTAAGGGACTTTTGTTCTATGCATTTAGTAGATTCATGCCATGCCTTTGTTTGCCATGTTAAGTTCCTGTAACATGTTGTTTGATAGCTCTAAACATTGCAACCTGATGTTATTTCTGCAAAGTCTGAAACTATTATTATTTGCAAGCTTGCCATGTGTGTTTGAGCATGTTCTAGTAGTTTCTGTAGATAGCTCAGTGTTCATGTTTTGTAATGCTTTACCTGTACACCATGCCCATGTCTTTTGTTTTCATGTTGAGTTGATGTAGCATGTTGTTTTGATGCTTGCAATATGGCTAGTTGCTGTTTTGGACAAATGGTTGCTATAACTTGTATAGAGTGTATGTGTTGAACCGTTGCTCCGTTTTGAGTGTGATCTATATGAAACTTGCTTAGAATTGCACATGGATTCATATTATCATGTCGCATCCATGTTTTGAGGTGTTGGCTTGATGTTTGTATGCATTTTGCATCAATGCCATGTTTGACTTGTTTTGCTCATATCTTCTAGGCCGTAGCTCCGAATTAAATGAACTTTATATGTAACTTGACTAGAATCTCGTGTAGATCATCATGATGCATTTTAACTTGCTGTTTAACAACTTGAACATAAGGTTTATTCAGATCTGGACCAATTTCGAAATTTTCATACGAGGACTTACCGGAATTGTTATATGTTGTTCATGGCCTCATTTAAACTTGCTTTGATGTGTTGTTCTTGTTTGCATCATCTCTTGCCATGAGTAGCTTCATGTAGTCTTGTCATGCATCATGCTTGGTTGTGCATCATGCCTTGTTCATGTGTGGTGTGTTTATTATGTTGTGTGCTTCTTCTCGATAGTTCCCGTTTCGTTGCGATCGTGAGGATTCGTCCGTCTACGCTTGGTTCGTCTTCGTGGCTTCATCTTCTTCATGGACTCGTTCTTCTTCCTAGAGGGATTTCAGGCAAGAGGACCGCTACCCTGGATCTCACTACTATCATTGATATGCTAGTTGCTCCGTTCTATCGTTTTGATGCACTACCTATCTTTTGCTCTTCAAGCCTCCCAAATTGCCATGAACCTCTAACCTTTGACATCCTTCCTAGCAAACCATTGCTTGGCTATGTTACCGCTTTGCTCAGCCCCTCTTATAGCGTTGCTAGTTGCAGGTGAAGCTGAAGATTACTCCATGGTGGACAGGATTTTGGTTGGGATATCACAATATCTCTTATATTATTAATGCATTTATATACTTGGTAAAGGGTGGAAGACTCGGTCTTATGCCTGGTGTTTTGTTCCAATCTTGCCGTCCTACTTTCCGTCATACCGGTGTTATGTTCCCGGATTTTGCGTTCCTTACACGGTTGGGTGATTTATGGGACCCCCTTGATAGTTCGCTTTGAATAAAACTCCTCCAGCAAGGCCCAACCTTGGTTTTACCATTTGCCTCACCACCACCTATATTTCCCTTGGGAGTAATTAACCCAAGGGTCATCTTTATTTTAGCCCCCCCCAAGGTCTGTGCTTGTCTAAGTGTTGGTCCGAACCGGGCAGACTGCAGGGCCACCTCGGGGCAACTCGAGGGCTGGTTTTACTCATAGGCTGACCTATCCGGTGTTTCCCTGAGAACGAGATATGTGCAGCTCCTATCGGGATTGTCGGCGCATCGGGCGGCTTTGCTGGTCTTGTTTTACCATTGTCGAAATGTCTTGTAAACCGGGATTCCGAGTCTGATTGGGTCTTCCTGGGAGAAGGTATATCCTTCGTTGATCGCGAGAGCTTATCATGGGCTAAGTTGGGACACCCCTGCAGGGTATAAACTTTCGAGAGCCATGCTTGTGGTTATAGGCAATTGGGAATTTGTTAATGTCCGGTAGTAGATAACTTGACACCAGATCCGAATTAAAATGCATCAACCGCATGTGTAGCCGTGATGGTCTCTTTTCGGCGGAGTCCGGGAAGTGAACACGGTTTTGGGTTATGTTTGACGTAAGTAGGAGTTCAGGATCACTTCTTGATCATTTCTAGCTTCACGACCGTTCCTTTTGCTCTCTTCTCGCTCTTATTTGCGTATGTTAGCCACCATATATGCCTAGTCGCTGCTGCAACTTCACCACTTTACCCCTTCCTTTCCAATTAAGCTTTGCTAGTCTTGATACCCATGGTAATGGGATTGCTGAGTCCTCGTGGCTCACAGATTACTACAACAACAGTTGCAGGTACAGGTTATGCGATGATCATGACGCGAGAGCGATGTTTGCTCGTTTTGGAGTTCTCCTTCTTCTTCTTCTTCGATCAGGGGATAGGTTCCAGGTCGGCAGCCTGGGCTAGCAGGGTGGATGTTGTTTGAGTTTCTGTTTGTGTTTCATCCGTACTCGGATGATGCTAGTATGTATTGTGATGTTGTATTCGTGTGGCATTCGATGCCTCTTGTATGTATCCCCATCTATTATGTAATGTTGATGCAATGATATCCACCTTGCAAAAGCGTTTCAATATGCGGTTCTATCCTTGGTGGGACCTTCGAGTCTCTTTAGGATAGTATCGCATATTGGGCGTGACACAAAGTATGGACTTTGATTGACTTGCTCGATGATCAGCAAGCCAAGTTAAATAAATGGATCTTCAAGAGGAAGACGGACACTGATAGTAGTGTTACTATCTACTAAGCTCGACTTGTTGCGAAAGTTTTCAACAAGTTCAAAGTGTTGAATATGATGAGATTTTCTCACTCGTAACGATGCTTAAGTCTGTCCGAATCATGTTAGCAATTGCCACATTTTATGAAATCTGGCAAATGGATATCAAAACTGCGTTCCTGAATGGATTTGTCAATCCTAACGGTGCTAACAAAATGTGCAAGCTCCAGCGATCCATCTATGGACTGGTGCAAGCATCTCAGAGTTGGAATATATGCTTTGATAAGTTGATCAAAGCATATAGTTCTATACAGACTTACAGTGAAGCCTGTATTTACAATAAAGTGAGTGGGAGCACTACCGCCTTTCTGATAAATATATGTGAGTACTGTTGATCAGAAATGATGTAGAATTTTTCTGGAAAGCATAAAGGAGTATTATGAAAGGAGTTCTTTAAAAGAAAGACCTCAGTAAAGCTACTGACGTATTGAGCATCAAGATCTATTGAGATAGATCAAGACGCTTGATAAGTTTTTCAATAAGTACATACCTTGTCAAGATTTTGAAATAGTTCAAAATGGAATAGTCAAAGAAAGAGTTCTTGCATGTGTTTCAAAGGTGTGAAATTGAGTAAAGACTCAAATCCCGACCACGGCAGAAAATAGAAAAGAGAATGAAAGTCATTCCCTATGCCTCAGTCATATGTTCTATAAAGTATGCTATGTACCAGACCTATTGTATACCTTGCTCTGAATTTGGCAAGGGAGTACAATAGTGATCTAGAAGTAGATCACTGGACATTGGTCAAGATTATCCTTAGAGAAAGAAGGAGACGTTTCTCGATTATGGAGGTGATAAAAGAGTTCGTCGTAAAGAGTTACACCGATGCAAGCTTTTACACCGATCCAGATGACTCTAAGTCTCAATCTGGATACATATTGAAAGTGGGAGCAATTAGCTAGAGTAGCTCCGTGCAAAGCATTGTAGACATAGAATATTTGCAAAATACATACGACTCTGTAATATGACAGACCCGTTGACTAAACTTCTCTCACGAGCAAAACATGATCATACCTTAGTACTCTTTGGATGTTAATCACATAGCAATGTGAACTAGATTGTTGACTCTAGTAAACCCTTTGGGTGTTGATCACATGACGATGTGAACTATGGGTATTAACACATACAGATGTGAATATTGGTGTTAAATCACATGGCGATGTGAACTAGATTATTGACTCTAGTGCAAGTGGGAGACTGAAGGAAATATACCCTAGAGGCAATAATAAAGTTATTATTTATTACCTTATTTCATGATAAATGTTTATTATTCATGCTAGAATTGTATTAACCGGAAACATAATACATGTGTGAGTACATAGACAAACATAGTGTCACTAGTATGCCTCTACTTGACTAGCTTGCTAATCAAAGATGGTTAAGTTTCCTAACCATAGACATGAGTTGTCATTTGATTAACGGGATCACATCATTAGAAGAATGATGTGATTGACTTGACCCATTCCGTTAGCTTAGCACTTGATCGTTTAGTATGTTGCTATTGCTTTCTTCATGACTTATACATGTTCCTATGACTATGAGATTATGCAACTCCCGTTTACCGGAAGAACACTTTGTGTGCTACCAAACGTCACAACATAACTGGGTGATTATAAAGGAGCTCTACAGGTGTCTCCGAAGGTACATGTTGGGTTGGCGTATTTCGAGATTAGGATTTGTCACTCCGATTGTCGGAGAGGTATCTCTGGGCCCTCTCGGTAATGCACATCACTGTAAGCCTTGCAAGCAATGTAGCTAATGAGTTAGTTACGGAATGATGCATTACGTAACGAGTAAAGAGACTTGCCGGTAACGAGATTGAACTAGGTATTGGATACCGAAGATCGAATCTCGGGCAAGTAACATACCGATGACAAAGGGAACAACGTATGTTGTTATGCGGTTTGACCGATAAAGATCTTCGTAGAATATGTGGGAGCCAATATGAGCATCCAGGTTCCGCTATTGGTTATTGACCGAGAATAGTTCTAGGTCATGTCTACATAGTTCTCGAACCCGTAGGGTCCGCACGCTTAACGTTACGATGACAGTTTTATTATGAGTTTATATGTTTTGATGTACCAAAGGTTGTTCGGAGTCCCGGATGTGATCCCGGACATGACGAGGAGTCTCGAAATGGTCGAGACATAAAGATTGATATATTGGAAGCCTATATTTGGATATCGGAATCGTTCCGGGAGAAACCGGGATTTTTCCAGAGTGCCGGGGGGTTACCGGAACCCCCCCCCCCCTCGGGGGTTATTGGGCCTACATGGACCATGAGGGAAAAGAGGAGGGCCGGCCAGGGCAGGCCGCGCGCCCCCTCCCCCCTAGTCCGAATAGGACAAGGAAAGGGGGGGGGGGCGGCGCCCCCCTTTCCTCTTTCCCCTCCCTCCTTTCCTTCTCCACCAAGGCAAGAGGGGAGAGTCCTACTCCCGGTGGGAGTAGGACTCCTCCAGGCGCACCCCTAGGGGGCCGGCCGCACCTCCCCCCTCCCTCCTTTATATACGGGGGCAGGGGGGCACCTCTAGAGAACACAAGTTGATCTTCGTGATCGTTCCTTAGCCGTGTGCGGTGCCCCCCTCCACCATATTCCACCTCGGTCATATCGTTGTGGTGCTTAGGCAAAGCCCTGCATCGGTAGAACATCATCATCGTCACCACGCCGTCGTGCTGACGGAACTCATCCCCGACACCCTGCTGGATCGGAGTCCAGGGATCGTCATCGAGATGAACATGTGCTGAACTCGGAGGTGACGTACGTTCGGTGCTTGGATCGATCGGATCGTGAAGACGTACGACTACATCAACCGCGTTGTCATAACGCTTCCGCTTACGGTCTACGAGGGTACGTGGACAACACTCTCCTCTCTCGTTGCTATGCATCACCATGATCTTGCGTGTGCGTAGGAAATTTTTGAAATTACTACGTTCCCCAACACAAACAATTCTCGTCTTGAATTGGGAGAAGTGCCACTTTATGGTTAACGAAGGTATCCTTTTGGGCCATAAAATTTCTGAAAGAGGCATTGAGGTGGACAAAGACAAGGTCGATGCAATCGAGAAAATGCCATGTCCTAAAGATATCAAATGTATTCGTAGTTTCCTTGGTCATGCTGGTTTCTATACGAGGTTTATCAAAGACTTTTGTAAAATTTCTAGGTCTCTTACTAATCTTTTGCAAAAGGATATTCCCTTTGTGTTTGATGATGATTGCATGGAAGCCTTTGAAACACTAAATAAAGCCTTACCGCACCTGTTGTTCAACCACCTGATTGGAACTTGCATTTTGAGATTATGTGTGATGCTAGTGATTATGTTGTTGGTGCTGTTCTAGGACAAAGAGTTGATAAGAAACTAAATGTTATTCATTATGCTAGTAAAACTCTAGACAATGCTCAACGAAACAATGCTACTACTGGAAAAGAATTCTTAGCAGTGGTGTTTGCTTGTGATAAATTCAGATCTTACATTGTTGATTTTAGAGTAATTGTTCACACTGATCATGCTGCTATAAATTATCTTATGGAAAAGAAAGATGCTAAACCTAGACTCATTAGGTGGGTTCTTCTGCTACAAGAATTTGATTTGCATATCACTGATAGGAAAGGAGCAGAGAACCCCGTAGCTGATAACTTGTCTAGGCTTGAAAATATTCTTGATGACCTACAACCTATTAATGATAGCTTCCCTGGTGAACAACTAGCTGCAATAAATGTTTCTCATAGTACACCTTGGTATGCTGACTATGCTAATTACATTGTTGCTAAATACATACCGCCTAGTTTCACATACAAACAAAAGAAAAAATTCTTCTATGATTTAAGACACTACTTTTGGGATGACCCACATCTTTATAAACATGGAGTAGATGAGCATGAATAGGAACAAACCCTACGGAAATGTCACTCTGAAGCTTATGGAGGACATCACGCGAGAGACAGAACCGCTCATAAGGTATTGCAATCTGGTTTTTATTGGCCTACTCTCTTCAAAGATGCTCGTAACTTTGTCTCATCTTGTGATGAATGCCAAAGAATAGGTAATATCAGTAAGCGTCAAGGAATGCCTATGAATTATTCACTTGTTGTTGAACCATTTGATGTTTGGGGATTTGACTTCATGGGACCTTTTTGTTCCTCTAATCGGTATACACATATTTTGGTTGCTGTTGATTATGTTACTAAATGGGTAGAAGCTATTCCAACCAGTAGTGCTGATCACAACACCTCTATTAAAATTCTTAACGAAGTTATTTTCCCAAGGTTTGGAGTCCCTAGATACTTAATGACTGATGGTGGTTCACACTTTATTCATGGTGCTTTCCGTAAAATGCTTGCTAAGTATGATGTTAACCATAGAATTGCATCACCTTATCATCCTCAGTCTAGTGGTCAAGTTGAACTTAGCAATAGAGAAATAAAACTAATCTTACAAAAGACTGTCAATAGGTCCCAGAAGAATTGGTCTAAAAAATTAGACGATGCACTTTGGGCTTACAGAATATCTTACAAAAATCCTATGGGTATGTCTCCATTTAAAATGGTTTATGGAAAAGCTTGTCATTTACCTCTTGAGTTAGAACATAAAGCATTTTGGGCAATAAAAGAACTCAATTATGATTTCAAACTTGTTGGGGAAAAGAGGTTATTTGATATTAGCTCATTAGATGAATGGAGAACCCATGCTTATGAAAATGCTAACTTATTCAAAGAAAAAGTTAAAAGATGGCATGACAAAAGAATCCAAAAGCATGAGTCCAAAGTCGGAGAATATGTTCTTTTGTACAACTCTCATTTCAGATTCTTTGCAGGAAAACTCCTCTCCAAATGGGAAGGACCCTATGTCATCGAGGAGGTCTATCGATCCGGAGCTGTCAAAATAAATAATGCCGAAGGGATTAACCCGAAGGTTGTCAATGGGCAACGAATAAAACACTATATCTCAGGTATGCCCATTAATGTTGAAAACAATGTTATCCAAACTTTGACACTGGAAGAACACATAAAAGAGTCCTTCCGAACACTCCAGAAACGTGAAAATAAGGAGGTACGTGATATGTTAAGTAAACGGACTCCAAAAAATCTGAAAAAATATTTTTTGTCAGTTTTGGAATATTTAGAAAATTAGAAAAATAAGAAACTTCCAGGAAAGTGACCCTGGTGGGCACGATACACTAGGGTGCGCCAGGCTTGCCTGGCGCACCCAGGTGGGTTATGCCCACCTCAGGTACTTTCCGGACTCTGTTTTTCTTCCGTTCTGGTTGTTCCCCAAGATGAAATCTATATATACCTCCCGAACTTGTTAACCTCCGTATTACGAAGAAATCTCCTATTTTCTTTTCTCTCTATTTTCCTATCAGATCTGAAATTATGTCATCCCAAGACTCAGAGGGTGAGAGCTATGTTGCTGACCTCATCGCAAACCCCAAATCCTATGGGGATGAGAGGCACTATAGCTGGACCTCCGAAGAAGATGAAGATGACTCGGTTCCTCCCCGATTCAAAAACGAAAGCATGGAGGCGTTATGCAAGAGGATAATAAAACTCGAGATAGATAACGACGAGTTGAGGATAGATAACTTTATTCTCCATCAGAAGCTGGAGGAAGCAAAGGGCAAACCCTCTACTTTTTCATCACCACCATCTTTTTCATCACCACCATCATCTTCATCACCACCAAAAGAAAACTGAGTATTGGGTATGGGCACTCCCCTTGGCTTTCGCCAAGCTTGGGGGGAGGTGCCCCGGTATCGTATCAATCTCCACTACCTTTTGCCTTTACTTTCTTAGTTCGGTCATTGGTTATCTTTTGCTATTAGATGAATAAAAGTTTAGTTTGATCCTTTCTTTTTGTGAGTTTGCTTAGTGATCAATCCTTGTAATCGTGTGCGAAATATATAATAAAGTTTAGTTTGAGTTTTGCCTTCTTTACTTTTCTTGCTGCAATAAAAAGAAAGGAAATAAAAAGAAAAATATCATATGCTAATCTTATGGTAAGTGATGACATTACACGAGGAAAAGTATAAGTAGAAAATTTTATTGTAGATTGACAAACATAGCATTGGTCAATGATGCAACACATGAAAGAATTAATAAGGGAAGAGAAGATTCACATATAAATATACTATCATGGAAATCTTTTGTGATTGTGAGCACCCATCAAAATATTACATACAAAAATTGTTGATGTTGGAGAAGGAAGACAAATTAATGATTTATGCTTGTTCATATTCACATAGAAATTATATTGTCATAGATCCTTCAACATGTGGTGCTTGCCCCTATCTTTGCTAGCCAAAAACTCCGCACTAAGTAGAGATACTACTTGTGCATCCAAAACCCTTAAACCCTATCTTGTTTGAGAGTCCACCATACCTACCTATGGATTGAGTAAGATCCTTCAAGTAAGTTGTCATCGGTGCAAAAAGGGAAATAAAAATTGCTTATAAAAATGTGAGATCATTTAGTGTAAGGGAAAATTGAGCATTGTACGAACTTGTGATGGTGAAGAATAAAAGTGACAGACTGCATAATAAAGGTTGCCATCACAAGGGGCAATATAACGTGACATTCTCTTGCACTAAGGGGTTGAGCATACAAACAAAAAGTGCATGGCAACCTCTGTGCTTCCCTCTGCGAAGGTTATTTTCATGTATTTACTTTCATGCAAGAGTCAAAGTTTTTCTCTCTATTCCTTTTATTTTTCTCCTTTGGCAAGCATCATGTGGTGAGGTAAGATCTAGGCACATATGTCCAGTTGAATATGGGTGGCATAAGTGATTATTGTTGACATCACCCTTGAGGTGAGTGTGTTGGGAGGCGAAACTATAAGCCCCTATCTTTCTTTGTGTCCGGTTAAAACGTTTTTCTCATGTGTACGTGGTGAGTGTTAGCAATCATAGAAGACTAAATGATGATTGAGTATGTGTACTTGCCTAAAGGCTCCGATACGAGACCCTTCCTGAAAAGATGATGAATTGTAGTTGCAAAGTTGACTGAGAACATAGTTTGTTGGTTTCCAATAGAGTTTATGCTTTATACTTCGATATTGTGATGAATTGTCACTTGTTCATGAGAAGTCTATGATAAAAGTGCTATGATAAAAGTTTTATATTAAAGTTTTTTGCTGTTATATAAGTCACATGATGCTGTTATGTTCGTATTTTTGTTTTTTCTCGACACCTCTCTCTCTCTTAGCATGTGGACATGTTTTTCGATTTCGGTTTTCGCTTGAGGACAAGCGAGGTCTAAGCTTGGGGGAGTTGATACGTCCATTTTGCATCATGTTTTCCTACTGTTATTTATGTTGTTTTATTGTATAACAATGCATTTTGGAGTAATTCTAATGCCTTTTCTCTCATAATATGCAAGGTATGCACCAAGGGGGAGAATTCTGGCAGCTGGAAATCTGGACCTGAAAAAGCTACATCAAGCTACCTATTCTGCACAACTCCAAATGAGGTGAAACTCCTAGAGGAATTTTTATGGAATATTTAATGAATATGGGGGCAAATAAGTACCAGAGGGGGGCCACCAGGTGGGCACAACCCACCTGGGCGCGCCAGGAGGCCCAGGCGCGCCCTGGTGGGTGCTGCCCTCCTCGGCTCACCTCCGGTGCCCATCTTCTGGTATATAAGTCATTTTGACCTAGAAAAAAAATAAGGAGAGGACTTTCGGGACGAAGCACCGCCGCCTCGAGGCAGAATTGGGAAGGAGCACTTTTGCCCTCCGACGGAGCAATTCCATCGGGGGAACTTCCCTCCCGGAGGGAGAAATCCTCGTCATCATCATCACCAACAACTCTCCCATCTTGGGGAGGGCTATCTTCATCAACATCTTCACAGCACCAACTCCTCTCAAACCCTAGTTCATCTCTTGTTCAATCTTTGTATCAAAACTATAGACTGGTGCTTGTCGGTGACTAGTAGTGTTGATTACATCTTGTAGTTGATTACTATATGGTTTATTTGGTGGAAGATTATATGTTCAAACCCATTATGCTATTTAATATCCCTCTAATCTTGAGCATGTTTATCATTTGTGAGTAGTCACTTTCGTTCTTGAGGTCACGGGAGAAATCATGTTGCAAGTAATCATGTGAACTTGATATGTGTTTGATATTTTGATGGTATGTATGTTGCCATTCTCTTAGTGGTGTCATGTGAACGTCGACTACATGCCACTTCACCATATATATTTGGGCCTAAGGGAATGCATTGTGGAGTAGTTATTAGATGGTGGGTTGCGAGAGTGACAGAAGCTTAAACCCAGTTTATGCGCTATTCCGTAAGGGACCAATTGGATCCAAAAGTTTAATAATATGGTTAGAATTTATTCTTAATACTTTTATCGTAGTTGCGGATGCTTGCGAGAGGGTTAATCATAAGTATGAGGTTTGTTCAAGTAAGAAGAACACCTAAGCACCGGTCCACCCACATATCAAATTATCAAAGTACCGAACACGAATTAAGCCAACATGATGAAAGTGACTAGATGAAATTCCCGTGTACCCTCAAGAACACTTTGCTTATCATAAGAAGCCGTTTTGGCTTGTCCTTTGCCTCAAAAGGATTGGGCCACCTTGCTGCACTTTTGTTACTACTATTGTTACTTGCTCGTTACAAATTATCCTGCTATCAAACTACTTCGCTACTCACAATTTTAGCACTTACAGACATTACCTTGCTGAAAACCACTTGAGATTACCCACAAGTATATGGGGTAAATTGTAGCCCTTTTCGATAAGTAAGAGTGCCGCACACCCGTGCCCAAGTACAATGTCGTAGAGCCATTCTACTCACCACAACCCTTGCATCACCCTCACATTAATCATGTTGGGCCTCCGCCACCTTTGAAAGCTAACACCTTTGCTAAGTGGAAGCTAGATATGGAGTCTCACATTCGCAGTGCGTCTACACAATTATGGTGGATTATGGTTAATGGAACCCAAAGGATCCCGTGAATCTCACTCCCAGGGAAGCAGTTAATGATCAACTCAATGCTACCGCCCACAACATATTGCGCACCATGGTGATCGATGGCTATAGTGACTCCATTGCTCTTCTCAAGACTGCTAAGGCAATTTTGGGATTGCCTTGAGGAGGCCATTGAAGGTGATGAAGCAATTAGAAGATCTCGATTGGCCTTGCTCCAAAAAGAGGTAAATCTATTTGTGAGGAATGATGGTGAGACCGTGGATGAGGTATATCGAAGGTTGAAGGGTCTTGTGCTAAATTTGAGAACCTTTGGATGCTCTTGGGCAAATGATGATTTCATTAAGGACAAGTTCATTGGTGCCATCGTTCTTGCAGAACACACCATGGTGGTGATGATGATACACCAACGCTCGGACTACCACAAGTTGACCACGACACAAGTTGTATCTACCTTCTCCACTCATGTTCTTTTGGAGACCAAGTTCAAGAAGACCTTTGCCATTTCTTAGGCAACCAAGAACACAAATCTTGCTTTGAAGCCAAGAAAGTGATTGCTCAACCATCAAGAGAAGAAGATGTTGTTGAAGAAAGTTGTGAGGAAGATGTTGACACCTCGTGCCCGGCAAATGACCTTGTAGAAGGCTTGACTCTTTTGGTCAAGAAATATTCGGGCACCATGGAAAACAAGGGGAAGAATCTCCAAGGAAGGTCATTTGGAAGAAGAAAGGGCTGCAATTGCGATAGCACAAGACACCTTGTGCATGATTTCTCATATGGGAGTCGTGAAGATAAGTCCAAGAATGGGAGTCGTGAAGATAAGTCCAAGAAGCTTGTGCTCAAGAAGAAGAAATTCTCCAAGTTCACCAAGAGGAAAGATGATAAGTCGGTTGTCCATGAGGAGTACATTTCCGGAGATGAAGATGACGGTGACGATGATCAAAGTTGTTAACTGAGAGGAGAATATCCCTACTATTAATAATACCACTCCATGAAGATGCAATACTCTTCTAATTTGCATGACAGGTTGATGTATATCTTAATGTGTTCTAAGTGGGTTATTTAAGCAGAGATGTTGTCCTGTAAAACATCTTTTGAAGAACACACATATATGAGTCTAATTGTTAAACGTTGCAATCTATGAGAGTGGGGTGCTCTGTAGTAAACTCATGAAAGGCCTCGGAATATGACGCATAAGCTCCACCCGCGGGGAAGTCCCACAGTAGCCCAGTATCGGTCAATGCTCTGTGTGAAGCTAGATTTGCAGAAAACAAGCAGTTCAAGGCCTACCCCATTGTTCAAGTTGCTTACTAGTGTAGCATAAAGTTCCAGGTGGAAGTTCAACTTAATAGTCTCCACTTCAATACCGGTATATAAAAAGTGTTTTAAAACCAAAGGCAAATTTTGTGTGCCTCTGGGATTTGGTGGGGGATTGCTGGAATTTAGTCTTTTTTGGGCCAGCCCAATAACCATTTTTATAATTTCTAATAAATCCCGAAGGTCCACTTAGCCCATTCATGCAAGGCAAGAGGTGGAACTAAAGTGTAGTCACATATTGCTCACTTAGTAGGAGTTGGACCTCTCCCCACATGTATGAGCATGAGAAAAAGAGAGACATACACGCGCGCTCATCCTTGGCCGCCCGCCTCGCCATGCCTCGTCACGACGCGCCGCGGGTTACGGGAATGAGCCGAGCCGTTGTCTAACTTTTTGCCACGCATGACTGGTATATGAAAGGTCGCACGAGACCTGGAAAGTTTTTGTTGTAGTGGAGATTGAATACGAACGCTGCACCCTTTTGTTGCTGCCTGTTCGCTTCGTCTCCCTCTCTTCGTTTCACCTACCATCGTTGCCAGTTTGCCTCCTCCCGTGCCTATAAAAGAAAGGTCGCTTCTCTCTGGAGAGACATCAGATAGCACCTTTCGCCACCGAGTTCCAAAGCATTGCGCTACTGCAAGGTTCTTCCCCACCCCGGCTTGCGGCGTGCATGGTCGGTCGGGACAGTAGGCCTCTGAAACCCCGCCACTTCGAGTCATGTGCAGAGAAGGGTGATAAGGTTTTTGGGGAGCGCTCTGCGCGACTACTGGATTCTTCATCATGGACTCTACGAAAGCCGACTACCATTTCCCCGACGATGACTTTTTCCCCGACGTCGACAACCTCTTCGACGACATGGGCGACAACGCCAACGCCAGTGCTATAGCCACTGCTCAGTACGTGTTCATGTCTTTTCTGTTCGAGATCATACTACAGTTTCTTGTTCTATCTTGTATCTTAGATATGTTCTGTTCTTATTCACTACTTTAGATGCTATTTGCATACTCTTTGTTAGACTGCATGACTTGTCTTATCTTTGTTGTGATAGTCATGTTTTCTGTATTGTTTTTGTAAATAAAATTATATGATAAATTGCTCATATTTCCAACACATCTGACGGACCGCCACGGAAATCTGAGGGAGTGGCTACACGGCGGATGGATACCGGTTACCTCCCCACCTCGCCAATGATTGTTTACGCGCGGACGAGGTTGTTTTTGGAGCGAGCTCCATCCATTTTGACGATGGTGACGCATATGCCGATTCTGCTCGTGTCATTTTGTGTACTAATTTTCGTATTGACAATTATTATAGTGATTTGGCTAATACAGCGGCTCTGCTAGAGTTGCTATTGGTTACCTTTCCTCACATGCGTGCACGCAGAAATCATGATGCATAGGGAGTGGACGTGCGCTCCTAATTGAATTTAGGGCACATGCTCTCAGCTTAGAATTACAAGTGCTAATCCCTGCTCCGGCTTAGAATTTGTCAACTAATGCGGTAACGTTCAGATGAGGAGAGACGGCCGGCTAGTTTAGCTCCTAGTACTTGTTAATTAACCCCGGGCGCGCATGACCGTTGGGGGATTAGATTAAATAACAATCAGGGGCATATCCATCATATGCAATGCGTTAGACTGTTTATTATAGTTAACTGTTTCACTCTCGTACGTGCTGCTTTCTGTGTTTCAACTTGGGTTCTTCTGTGGCCAGGTTGTGCTTGGTGATCTAAACGTCTTATATTTATTTACATAGAGAGGAGTAGTAATTAATAGATAAGTCGTTGTCGCGGTGTAAAACAAATGATGTTTGATGTAAAATATTACTATGAAATTCCTGTCATGAGCAAGCATGAATGTACAAGTCTGACAAGATCCTTCTGCTAATTGTGATGCTGTTGCTTTCAGATGGAAACTAATTGAAGGCCCCATCGAGTCGAGTCCAGACCATGCATCATGTGCAAGGTTATGCACAATGATGGTGCTGAATAGCAAGGTGGACATGAGCATTAGCTAGCAGAAGCTGGTAGGTAGTACAATCCAAAGCAAAGCACAAGCACAAGCACAAGCAGCAGCAGGTCGGTCGACCGATCGATCGATCATAAGAGAAAGTTAGCGTGCGTGCATGCATGCATGCATGCATCGGTGGAAATTATCATTCATGATGCACTGCATTCTTGGGAATATTATGATTATGCTCATATCCTGGTCCATCCAGCTAATTATTTGCTATGCCGATGCATCAATTTCACCTACTCTTGTGTTTATCATTCATTCACTGGTCACTTGTAATTAGAGGTGTTGGCATGCATGTTTTGTTACCCTACCCTTGGGATTTGTTTGTCTGGCCAAAGTCGAACTAGACACAGATGTGGGATTGTATGAAGTGAAATGTTAAAGCAAATGAAGAATGGAATGGAAACAAACAAATGTAAGTTCTTCTGGAATGTGCAACAAGAGTCCAAGATGGGGGAAAGGGTAAAGCAAAAGAGAAGAGGGACGGGGGCAAGAAAGGAAAAGTGAAAAAGAAAAGGAAAGGAAAGAGGTCGCCATCACTGCCTCTGCCTGATGAGGTCTGTCTCTTTTGCCTGCTCAGCTCATCCCCTCTCCCAGTTGAGCTCAAACAGCAGCACCACTCTAGAACGCAACACCAACAGGAGGGGGGTAGGTTCTCCTCTCAATAGATACAAGAATACAACACAAGAGTCTTCCATTCCACTCCTCATCTTGTCTTTCTCCCACATCACAGCGTCGCAAGTTTCTTTCTTCTCTTCAGACAAAAACATCAGTCCTCCTCTTCTTAAGTAGGAATTCAGTTCGTCAATGCTGCTGCCTCCTTGCCCTTGCCCTTGCCCTTGCCCTTGATAGATATAGATAGACGAGTGAAGTGAGTGAGCAGTGCGTGAGCGGGGATGGATCAGCCGGTGCCCTCCATCTGCGGCCTCCACCCGGGCATCGCCGTCACCGGCTTCTGCTCCGCCTGCCTCCGCGAGCGGCTCGCCGGCCTCCACCCCAGCGACCCCGCCGACTCGGCGGAGCTCCGCCGCTGCAAGTCCTTCTCCTACGCCCGCTCCGCCGCCGCCTACTTCGAGCCGCAGCGCCGCTCCTGCGACGCCCGCGGCGCCGCCGCCCTCTTCCACCAAGAACCAACCTACCTCCCGGGAGAGGAGGAACATCTTCCACCATCAGCGGCGGGCAGGCCCATGAAAGACCACATCCACCATGAGTCCTCCTCCAAGAAGGCCGCCGGCACATTCGGGGGGTTGGGCAAGAAATGGCAGGAATGGCGCCGCAAGAACAAGCTCAAGAAGCAGGAGCAGGGGCCCATCGCCAGCAGGGCCGCCATGCCGCACGAGAATCTCCGGCACCGCAGCTTCCGCGACACGCGCTCCGAGGTCGCCGCCGACGCGCTCGGCCGGCGCTCCGTCGATGTGGACACCCTTCTCTCCATGGACCCCGGCCGCATCTCGGTGGATGAGCCCCGAGCTTCTTGTGACGGCTACCACGGCGTACGGTTGCGCATTCCCCCGATGCTGTCCCTGGTGGAGGATGCGCCCGTCCCACGCTCTGATGGCCAAATCCCTGTGGAGGAAGACGAGGACACTGAGCCCGGAGGCTGCGCCCAGACAAGGGACTACTACTTGGACTCCTCCAGCTCCAGCAGGAGGCGCCGGAGCGTGGACCGCTCCTCCTTCTCCAGCCGCAAGTCATTCTCTGATGCCAGTGACCTGCCCAGGATGATGGCTGGTGCCACTGCCAATGCCAATGCCCGGGTTTCACCGGCCATTGGTGCCGAGTTTTATCAGTACCACCACGCTCAGAGTCAGAGTGTTCTTGACCATAACCAGCAGTGGGAGCAGGGACCGAATTCTTATTCTCTCCGGGATGATGATATGTCAGGGAGCATTGATCCGGCGGCATTCCGGGATGGCATCCCTCTGCCGGCCAAGAAGTCTAAGAAGTGGATCAAGGGTTGGAACATCTGGGGTCTCATACATAAGAAGAGCAGCACCAAGGAATCTGAAGCAGCCAATTTGGCCAACAGATCATTCTCGGAGAAGTGGCCCGAGCTCCGCACAAGGGGATACAATGGTCAGATGCTCAGGTGCAACAGCAGCGTAAGCGCGAGGAGCTCCTTCGGCAATAGCGGAGCAGCAATGGGCGGCGTGAGCGGGAGGAGGAGCAATGTGGAAATGCATGTTAATGGCTTAGGGAGGATGAGGAAGGATGAGGTTTTACTCGAGAGGAATTTCAGTGCAAGGTACACGCCTTGCACGGTTGATAATGGCGCGATCCCTTATCCAATCAGAGGTGCCCAGTTCAATCGGCGAAATCAGAATGGGATGCCCGGGAAAGGAAGGCCTGCTCGTTCATCCAATTCTTTGCCTCGTAGCTCACTTGGAATGTACTGATCTAGCAGTGATTAAGGCAGGTTTATGTTCTTCTACATCTTCTTATGTGCCTTGGCTACAATGTGCATAGCTATGGTAGCGTCATCGGAATCAACTTTTTATAGGCTCAGATCAGAAGAAAGGTTGTCAAGTGAAGTGGTGATGGTGTTGGATTATATACCTTACTTAGTCTTATTTCCTACTGGGCTTGGGAGTGGAGTATAGCATTTAACTTTACACCCTTGTATAAGATATGCCATATGTATGTTTGCTTTTGTCAATTGAATTCAAGTTAGCACTCTGGCAATAGCAATAACATGATGTAGGGGCTATGGAATCGAATGCCGATAATCTGGTTAGTGTTGTAGGATGTTTTGGATCTTGTTTGAGATTGACAGTAAGAAAATTGCAGGGTCCTTGTTACAGCATAGCAACATGCCATGTTTTCCTCCTCTGTTGCTCCTTGTGGTGTGCCGTTTCTTCCTCCAGAAATCCTAAATCTATGGGTATCTTTTGCTGCACACTTGATCTAATCCGTCACATTTCACTTTCTTCATTTCTTAAGCTGTGCTTATGTTTTTGAAACACTACAGAGGTTGCTTATTTTCAGGTTATTGTAAAAATCATATTATTCTGCTGGGTAAATCAGATCATTGTTATGTCATCTAATGATGCCCCATCGCATTTCCTTTCATGTTTCAGAAGCAATATATACAATAGCAGCTTGATGCCTTGATTAAGAAAAGAAGCCCCAAAGCGAATACCCAGCATCTAAATTCTGCTCAACCGTAAGGGGGTCATCATAACCCCAGGCACCAAACCGAATCTAAGTTGAATAGATTGTGGTCCTTATTCCACAAGCACTGGTGCTAAGTTAAATGAAAAGGTATATCTGGGGTGTCTATTTGCAGTTGGAGGGAAAGTGTATATGTTTCAAATTCGTAACGAAGCTAAATATACAAGATCAATTAACCAGAAGCAAAACACACATTTGTATGCAACCAGAAGCAGCCTTTAACTACTCATCAAAAGTTAATTTGATTCCAGGCCATGGCATACAAAACAAGGTTCAGTATGTCTCAGCGGCAACCCTAAGAACATCAATATCCTAGAGCTATATTAACAACACAACGGCAAGAACACTACAGGAACAAATTAAGTACCCCTATCTGGGATACCATGAAGATGAAGTGCTGTTTCTGTTCCAATTAATTATTGCTAGTTTATCTCTAATGTATAGGCACGAGTAACCAGAGCCGCAAAGCTCAACGATCTAACACTGACAAATAATACAGCAACTGTAAAAAAAACGCACAAACACAGCAGCATCTGCAGGTCAGCACTCAGCAGTAAAGCAAATGTGTCCACAGTCTGCTCTTCTCCGGGCAGGCCCTTGCCAACACCTCCTTCAGGCTTCCCACCGACTTCAACCTCTCTTCCACCTTCCCTTTCACCGCCGCATCTTGCTACATGCAGCAAAAACAAATCACACCACCAGTTAGCTCTTCTTCTTCAGCCAAACGCCACACAATAATCAATATATGCATCACAATTCAACTTGGGTTTGTGAAAGAAGAGGTTGCCTTTGATATCCAAAGAATGTAGAGCGCTGCAAGCTCCGCCTGAACGTGGGTTTCGCCAAACTCATCTCCAGGAGCAGCCAGGCAGTCTGACAGGAGGTGTATCTCTTGGGATAGGAAGAGGTCTGCCTGGGACTCATTTGACGGGCTGGTTTCCTCGCAGCTGAGCAAGTGTTGTACCCACCACTGTGAGAGGAACCGGCGATGGTTCCACAACGACTGCATCAATACAAAATAATCTTTACGAATCAGTCACAACCCCCAGTAATACATCTTTGATTGACCATAGGTACAAACCTCTCTCCCTTGGTACCGTCTGATGAGCGTCTCGTTCCACCTCAGTTCCTCCTGTTCGGTCATATACAATCAAGTCTCTAGCAGCATGGCCTAGGCAAACCAATGTTCTAACACAGAAATGAAATGTGCATGGGCTTGTTTTCGCCTCCATAACAGGTGTATATATAACTAAATGAACACAACAATGAAAGTGCTTAGCATTCGATAAAATTCACCATACCTTCCACATTAGATAAGCTTCTGACTGGCAAATAAGGGAATCTTCTCCGTTTGCTGCACCATCTAGTAATGCAAGCAGCAGGGACTAAAAAAAAGAAACAATACGGCATGTTTGCATTAATACACACTGAATATGCATATGGTGTCCTAAAGAATAATTAGAAAACAGGGTATGAGTGCCAATACAGGATACTGGAGAGAACAAATCCAAATCCTAAAATAATGCACATTTTGGTGTAATTGAAAAGCTTTGCAGAGTGATGCACAAACAAGCGGTTGATATGACATAACCATAACATTGAGTAAGATATAAATTAGCTTGAAATAGTAATACCAACAGTGCAAGCTGGAGAAATAAGGAAGTGCCTAACCCCGCGGTAGTGAAAGCAGCAGTTGTCAGCAACATGCAACTCAGCCCATTTCTTTGACTTGTTCAACTCATCTAGCACCTTCAAGAAACAAAAATTAGGTTCCCTGATGATGGGAGCAGAAAGTATTGCAACAAGTGCAACAGTCAAGGCCAAGATTAAAGCTATGCTAGTGTTCAGGAGCCGCATACAAGATTACGGATGCGGGGCAATGAATGTTAATCAGTTATAATCTCACCTGTTCTGTTTTCATGTAAGGAATAAGCCAGCATCGATGCCTCCAAGCGCGGTAGTTCATCTTTGATTTCTGCAGATGGGGTAAAGTAAACCTATCATGTTGTTGCACACTGTTCATAGCTAATCGCGTACATGTGATTTAGCAACCAGATGCAAATGAAATGTCGTTAGTTGAGAAGAGTGGATGTCAAAATTCTGAACAAGCAAATATTTGTGGGATATGACCTCTGCTATGTCTTCTACGAGTAGAGATTCCTTGTCTATAAGCTCCGGTATATGCTGAAGCTGTTGTGCAAGTTTTTTGATCACCCATCTCCTGTTGTAGACAAGTAGGTTTTTAAGGTGTATGTAATACTAGTATAAACAAGGAAAATCAACATGGATTTCCAGCAACAGAAAGATGGGTTGAGTTGGTTTAAAGGGAAGGAAAGTGTAGGTATGTGTACCTGTGGCTCCAGGTGCTTTCATTCTTTGGCGAATAGGAGAGGATCAAGGCACACAATCGCAGCTCATCCTTGAGGTGTGAGATATTAAAATTAGTGGACAGCACCATCTTCCTGCACAAGAGTATAACTGTTACAGATAAGGCACGTGTGAAAGTAGGCGGCATTATATAGAGACTACTATTAGAGTTACCTGGAGTTCCATGCGGTGAGCAAGTCAGGGCAGAGTATGAGCAGCGCCTTGCTATGCGTCATGATCAAGGCAGCAGCGGATGCAGATGGTGATGATGAGGGATTAAGTGTCGCGTTGGAGTGTGCGCGGCGAGCGGCGCGGTAGAGGTCGGGTAGGATGTTGGAGGAGATGGCGAGCTTGTGGTCTGCGCACCAGAAGTATTGGGATGTGGATTTGTTGGTGCTGTCTACGAGTAGTGAGTGGAACTGCGTGGGATGCAGGAACCCGACCTCGTCTCTGCGACAACATGAAACCACACCATGAATTGGAAATTGGGGAATGGGATCGAGGGGAAAAATTCTGAGAGAGAAAAAAAAAGGATTTGATCCTTACATGAGGGGGTCGTCATGGAGGATTCGCTCAAAGTCGCGGAGGAGATCCCCTTCCGCTTGCGCTGCTGCTGCTTCTTCTTCCTGTTCCATTCGCGGCCTCTCTTGGTCTTGTTGTTTTATGCTCTCCTGAAACCAATCTCCTCTCCAGTGGCGGATCTAGGATTTTGAAACAGGGTGCGTCCACCCTAATTTATTTTTTACAACAAACATGACATGGCAATGTACTAATTAATTTACCAATAGCACAACAGAAATTGATCAATATGGTCTTACAAACATATTAACAATTCTCAAATAAGTCTTAATTTTGCATAAAAGAAGCCTTGAGAAGTTCAAAGAAGAGACTATGTGCATGTGTTCATTCTTTCACATTTGATACATATATGTAATCCTGTGATACTGGTTGACATCAAGGATTTTAGGCCGGTGAGTTTGGTGCATAGTGCCATCAAGATTTTCGACAAAGCTCTCGCTCTCAGATTAGCGGAGGACCTACCAAGACTTGTGGGGAAGCACCAAAGTGCGTTTGTGCGGGGCAGATCGCTGCATGACAACTTCATGTTCGTTCAGGGCACGGCCAGGCGACTGCATGCACTCCGGCAACCTTCCATCCTGCTCAAGCTGGACATCACGAAAGCTTTCGATACGGTGAAGTGGCCTTTCTTGCTTGAGGTGCTAGAGAGATGTGGATTTGGGAGCCGCTGGCGCGCATGGATGTGTGGCCTACTGGCCACCTCGTCGACGAGGGTGATGGTAAACGGGACTCCGGGCAAGCCGATCTTGCCATGCAACGGTCTTCGACAAGGGGCTCCGCTCTCTCCAATGCTCTTCATACTCTGCATGGAGCCCCTTCGCTGCCTCTTTCAATTCTGTCAGCAGCATGGGGTACTCTCCCCTCTCTCCAACACTGGGCTTCAACAACGAGTATCACTATTCGCGGATGATGTCATGGTTTTCTTCAAGCCCACTGAGTTGGAGGCCCGAACCTGTGGTGCTGTCCTAGAGCTGTTTGGGCATGCCTCTGGGCTGTCGGTTAACATGAGCAAAAGCGCGGCCATCCCTATCAGATGCTCTCAAGAGGAGTTATGGCTTGTCAGTGCAGCTCTCGGGTGCTCGATCGGCACATTTCCTTGCACATACTTGGGGCTGCCTCTCTCCCTACGCAAGCAATCGGCGGCCCAGCTTCAAGGCATTGTTGACAAGATGGCGGGCTGCCTGCCGCATTGGAAGGCAGCAATGCTACCTAAGAGCGGGAGACTAACGCTGATTCTGTCTGTTCTGTGCGCGATACCGATCCACTCCATGCTAGCGTTAAATATCCCGGTGAAGACGATCAAGGCAATCAACAAAATTTGCCGTGGATTCCTATGGTGTGGAAAGAAGGAAGCAACGGGTGGACACTGTGCCGTGGCTTGGGACAATGTTTGCAGGCCCAAGTGGGCAGGAGGGCTTGGAATCCCTAACCTAAGCTGGTTGAACAAGGCCCTGCAGGCGCGGTGGCCATGGCTACAAAAAACTGACAAGGAGAGGCCATGGGCGGAATTCAGCATCGATGTCCCGGCTGCTTCACGCGCACTATGCACGGCGGCCACCAGGATGAGTGTGGGAGATGGCCGACGCGCCCTTTTCTGGGAAGATAAATGGCTCGCGGGATGCAGGATTTGTGAGCTAGCTCCGGACATCTACCAGCGCGTCCCGAAGAGGACGAGGGCATCGCGGACAATTGCTGACGTGCTGGCAAACGAGCAATGGGCGAGAGACTTTGGGCCAAATCTCCAGGAAAACGAGTTGACCCAGTTCTTGGCGCTGTGGCAAAGGGTAGAGACCACCCAACTAGTAGAAGGAAAAGAAGACACAGCTTCTTGGGCCTGGGAGCCTAATGGGAATTTTTCTGCACGATCGGCTTATGCGGCAGGTTTTATGGGCCTCGAAGAGTGTCCAACTGCTAAGTTTACTTGGAAGTCAAGGGCACCGCTGCATTGCCGCTTTTTCCTCTGGCTAGCGATCCAAAACAGGTGTTGGACGTCTGATCGTTTAGCCAGACGAGGTCTTCCTCATCAGGATGCGTGCCCCCTATGTGATCAACAGGAAGAAACTTTGCAGCACCTTCTGCTTGGCTGCGTGTTTGCACGACAGGTTTGGCATGAGATGAGCCGAGCAACAGGACTTCGGGAGTTGGAGCCGTTACAGAATGAATCTTTGAGTGCTTGGTGCCTAAGGCAGGATCGGGAACCGAGAGGCAGGAAGTCAACTAGGGCTAAATGCATCCTGGCTTTGTGGATAATTTGGAAGCATCGAAACGACGTCGTGTTTAATGGGGCTCCGGTCTCTCTCACACGAGTCAAAGAGCGGCTACTTGAGGAAGGAAGGCTCTGGGCGAAAGCTGGAATGTTTAAAGATGACATTAGAGGCTTCGAAGAGCTAGGTAGTGAGCGGACAGCTAGTGAGTAGTATGTAATACTCCCTCCGTCCGAAAAAGCTTGTCCCAAGCTTGTCTCTCAAATGGATGTATCTAGCACTAACTTGATGCTAGATACATTCATTTGAGAGACAAGCTTTTCCGGACGGAGGGAGTATAAGTTAGTACTCGGTGGACTCGGGAACTTTGTAATTGTTGTAGCCCGCGTGGATTTTGGGGAGTCTTCACCCC